>NC_053394.1:124151087-124219986 GCF_905171765.1 Bufo bufo
AGAGGGGAGGATGTCTGGTTCACATGAAAAGGTCAGAAATTGATGGAAACACCACTGAAATGGTTCGGGAACAGCATGGGGGGGGGGGGATGTCTGGATGCATCTTGGACTCCCAGGTCGCTGCTGGGAACGATGTTGTCCGAGTAGTACGCCACTTTTACAGACTGGCAAAAATACGCACAAAACCAAAGATAAAATCTATTTTAGAGGAAAAATTGTTAGGAAACATTCTTTCCTGTATATTTACTTGTATATAAAGTGCAAGTGCTGCTAAAAATTACAAGGAAGAGGCACTCCGATACAACCTGTATATCACATAAAGGAGGGCATTATTCTCATTGTGGTACAATTGTTCAGGTAGTGGGACTCCTACACTCATAAAGCCTATGCACTAAGTGAAAGGGCTGCCGAAAATTACAGGGAACCGGCACTACAATACACCCTTTATTACACATAAAGGAGGGCATCATACACACCCTTTTGAAAAATTATGATTGATGGCCTGCTGGTGACCCTCAAAAACTATTGGAGCAAGGGCCGGCTGATCTGACCATCTAAAACATTAGGAGCGAGTGCCTGCTGCTGAGCTGACACTCTAAAACATTAGGGGCGAGTGCCTGCTGCTGATCTGACCATCCAAAACATTAGGGGCGAGTGCCTGCTGCTGATCTGACCATCCAAAACATTAGGGACGAGGGCCTGCTCCTGATCTGACCCTCTAAAACATTAGGGGTGAGGGGCTGCAGCTGATCTGACCATCTAAAACATTAGGGGCGAGTGCCTGCTGCTAATCTGACCCTCTAAAACATTAGGGGCGAGCGCCTGCTGCTGATCTGACCATCTAAAACATTAGGGGCGAGTGACTGCTGCTAATCTGACCCTCTAAAACATTAGGGGCGAGCGCCTGCTGCTGATCTGACCATCTAAAACATTAGGGACGAGGGCCTGCTGCTGAGCTGACCCTCTAAAACATTAGGGGCGAGTGCCTGCTACTGATCTGACCATCTAAAACATTAGGGGCGAGTGCCTGCTGCTGATCTGACCCTCTAAAACACTATGGGCAAGTGCCGGCTACTGATCTGATCATCTAAAACAGGGGTGTCAAACTCAAATTCATCGGGGGCTGCATCAGCAGTTTGGTCACCCTCAAAGGGCCGGAAAACTTACAGTTACTTGGCTTGGCCCTTGGGGATCTCGGACGCCACTTCCACACTTTGGCCGGGGGCTCGGTGGAGCTGATGTTGTGTTTTATCCTAATGAGAAAGATTTCATAATAAGTATTTGGAGAAGGTGCAGAGGGATAGCAGAGCAGGGAGAGGCTGGTGCTGCTACTAGGGGGTCATACCATGGGGGAGTAATAAAGCCCACCATAATGCCCCCCCAGTAGTAATAATTCTCCTTATAATGTGAAAGTGCAAAAAATACCCCCTTGTAATGCCCCCATTTGAGCTAATGTCCTCATAGTGCCCCCATAATGTGCCAGTATAAAATACCCCTATATAGTGCCCCTAGTAAATGACCCCATAGTGCTCCACACCCTCCTTCCTCCTAGTGCCCCCCATAATGTACCAGTATAAAATGCTCCAGTAGATGCCCTCAGTGTCCCCCATAATTTGCAAGTATAAAATACCCCTTCTTAGTGTCCCCCGTAGATGACCCCATAGTACTCCTCTCCCCCCTTCCCCATAGTACCCACTATGTGTCCCAGTATAAAATTGTACTGTACAGAGAGCCCATATAAAATACCCCTTCTTTGTGGCCTCAGTAGATGCCCCTATAGTGCCCCCAATCATGTGCCAGTATTAACAGCCCCCCCTGTGCCAGTAATAATAGCCCCCTATGCCAGTAATAGCAGCCCCCCTGTGCCAGTAATAGCAGCCCCCAGTAATAACAGCCCCTCTGTGCCAGTAATAACAGCCCCCAGTAATAAGAGCCCCTCTGTGCCAGTAATAACAGCCCCCAGTAATAAGAGCCCCTCTGTGCCAGTAATAACAGCCCCCAGTAATAAGAGCCCCTCTGTGCCAGTAATAACAACCCCCAGTAATAAGAGCCCCTCTGTGCCAGTAATAACAGCCCCCAGTAATAAGAGGCTCTCTGTGTCAGTAATAACAGCCTCTCTGTGCCAGTAATAACAGCCCCCGCCAGTAATAACAGCCCCCTTTGCCAGTAATAACAGCCCCCCCCTTTGCCAGTAATAACAGCCCCCCCTTTGCCAGTAATAACAGCCCCCGCCAGTAATAACAGCCTCTCCTTTGCCAGTAATAACAAACAGCCCCCCCTTTGCCAGTAATAACAGCCCCCGCCAGTAAAAGTATTGTACATAATAAAAAAAAAAAAAAAAAAACACACATACTTACCTCCATGTCAGTGATGCGATGCAGGCCTCTTCTGGCCTGTGTCCCACGCTGTAAGGCTCAGGCAGCGCGATGACATCATCGCGCCGCCTGCGCCGGCCTCTGATAGGCTGGAGGCACTAGGCCGGCAGCCTATCAGAGCAAGGGAAAGGGACACGCCTCTCCCTCCCCTACCGCAGCAAGAGTCAATCGGTCAGCATTTTCAAAAAGTTAACAGTCGGATGCGCTTATCAGTTATTATACCCCCAGCAGCACTAAATACACGCTCTGACAAAACGCTGGCAGCGGAGCAGGCCAGCACCTCCAAGGCGTAGAGCGCCAGTTCGTGCCACGTGTCCAGCTTGGACACCCAATAGTTGTAAGGCACAGTGGGATCACTGAGTACACTGACACGGTCTGCTACATACATACATACTCCTTCACCATCTTCCAAAATGTTTCCCTCCTTGTGACACTAGGCTGCGCATCAGGTTGAGGGTGCTGGCGGGGTATCATAAAACTGTCCCAGGCCTTGGAGAGTGTTGCCCTGCCTCTGTTGAAACTGCTGTGTGTTCCCCTCGTATCCCCTCCTCGGTTGGCCAAGGAACTATGTACTCTGCAGCCAGCGTTGTCAGCTGGAAATTTTTGGAGAAATTTTTCCAATTTTGTAGAAGTGGATGTGCTAACCGATGGTGCTTGCGAAGGTCCAGGTGCATGGCAGGAGGCATCCGGGCCTGCGTCTTGGACAGGCCGAACACCGTGATGTGCCGAGCATAGCGATGCTCGGGCCGAAACTGGTGTTCGGCTGAGCATGCTCGCCTAACACTAGTATATACATCTTGCATACTTGAGAACAATGGCCATTGACAAAATAATTTCCCTTTTCTACTTCGTCTTCACTGGTTTCACTGGTCTGAATATATTTTATTATCAAATTCTGTCACTAGTGACTATTTATATGAGAGTTTTGCTGTTTCAAAGTTCATCTTTTGTCTTTTTCTTCTAACCAAAGATGGTGGTTTTATGACATATTGTGATGAATATTTTCACTGTTTTATGTCTGGTCAAGAAAATTTGGACCTTAAAGGTCTTGTCTGCCCTTTAATTATTTTTTTATTTTAAGGCTCTACTTGATAATAAAGCAAGCCATACTCACCTTACTGCTGACCCCCACCACTCCTATTCTAAAGCTTCATAGTCCACTGCTGGTCTCTGTTTCCTGGTTCCCTTTAAAATATTCTTCTGGGACTATAATATTAAAAGTCTATTCTTGGGATTTCAGGCATCCCCACTGATAAGATAGGCCACTTCACTTGCTGTAGCCCAATAAGCCAAATCAGTTTAGTTCCATTTAAGCAAGCTGTAACACCAGGCATAGCCACTAGAGATGAGTGAATCAAAGTTGACGAAGTGGAATTCGATCCGAATTTCAGGAAAAATTCAATTCGCACCGAAGCCGAATTTCCTCACGCTTCATGGTAACGAATCAAATTTTTTCCTAAAATGGCTGCTGCACGTGCTAGTACATGGAGCAAAGAACTCTGGGAACGAGGGATCACCCAAAATACCAGGCATGCAACCAATCAGCAGCCAGCCAGCCTCTGTGATGTCACAGCCCTATAAATAGTCTCAGCCATCTTGGATTCTGCCATTTTCCAGTGTGCTTAGTGCAAGAAGAGACATCAGCAGGCGCTAGGGACAGTGCTAGGATGTCACCACCAGACATCTGAGAAGCTCTGACAGACGTTCTTCAGAACCTCCCACTTGAGGTTTCTTTTGTTTTGCTTTAGTTTCCTCATCTCGTTAGCCTCTCTCAGCTGTCATGTAGTTGCACTGATTGCAAACGCTTTAAATCCCTTCCCATACTGCATCACTTTGCGATTTATACAACTTCCTGGAGTGTATGCATGCTGGATGCTACTACTGAGTCTTCTACAGATAAGTTTTGTTCATTCATTTGTATTTTCCTGTTTGCTGGATCTCAGGTGACCCTGACTCCCTCCGTATCAAGTGTAGGGAGCCGGTGGTCGTGTCCCCTCACTATTATAGGGTGTTCAAGGGTTTATACAGTCGAGGTACGAGGATATTCGATCTTCTACAATTGAGAATTTTGCATAGGCTGAGCAGTTAGGGAGAGAGCCAGGTCTGTTGCAGGGCTATCCCTTTGGTTCCTTAGTTTTGGATCCAGTCAGTCGGATCTTCCTTTTGTGTCTTCTAGTTTGCTGTACACCTTCCGTGACATTATAAACCGCCAAAACCGTTTCAAGCATGGATCCGGTTTTACTTTTGACTGAACACATGCAGGGTCTTTCATTGGAGGTAGCTGCTCTCCGTAAAACTGTTTCGCAGTTTCAGGTGACCGGTTCAGCTTGCGTTCATGGAGTTTGTTCTGAGCCTAAGATCTCGCTCCCGGATACGTTCTCCGGGGGTAGTGAGAATTTTGTTCGTTTTAGAGAGGCTTGCAAACTCCATTTTCGCTTACTTCCCCATTCCTCTGGTGATGAGGAGCAGAGGGTGGGGATCATCATCTCGCTGCTCAGGGATAACGCTCAGTCCTGGGCCTTTTCGCTGCCGGTGGGAGCACGGCCCCTCTGTTCAGTGGATGAATTTTTTTTAGCCCTGGGTCAGATATATGATGATCCGGATCGTATTGCTCTGGCTGAGTCTAGATTACGTCTTTTATGCCAGGGTAAACAGTCCGCAGAGATATACTGTTCAGAATTTTGGAGATGGGCAGCTGATACTGGTTGGAATGATGCTGCACTCCGAAGTCAATTTTGCCATGGTCTTTCAGAGGGATTGAAAGATGCATTTGCCTTTCATGAGAGACCTACCTCCTTGGATTCTGCCATGTCTCGGGCTGTTCGTATTGACAGGCGTCTTAGAGAGAGAGGAGAGATCACTCCTTCCTGTCATACTCAGTCCAAGGACAGTGCGGCGGTCTCATTCAGTGCACAGGGGTCTCAGTCTCTCTCAATCCCCTGGGTTTGCTTGCCTCTGACAATAGAGGATTCAGCTCTCATAGGAAGGTTTGTTTCTGTTGTGGAGGTATAAATCATTTGGCAAATGTTTGTCCCTCTAGGAGATTCAGGCAGTTTTTTGAGAGTAATAAAGAAACAAAAATAAAAAAATCCTCTAAAAACGTTCCATCTGTTACTATTGGCAAGGTTGATGCGGAAATTGAAGGTTTTACGTTTGCTTGTAGTTCCCGTTTTGTCCTACCTGCCAGGGTGGCGCTAGAGAGCAAGAATATTTTTTGTGAGATTTTTGTAGATAGTGGAGCAGCTGTCAATCTTATTGATAATCAATTTGCTATAACACATTGTTTCCAGGTATGCACTTTGGGAAAGGATATACCTGTTTTTGCTATTGATTCCGTTCCACTTTCTCAGAAATCGTTAAAGGGCATAGTTCACAATATCCGTTTGATTGTGAGTGATACTCATGTCGAGGATGTGTCATGTTTCGTCCTAAACGGGTTGCCTACTCCTCTAGTGTTGGGGCTACCCTGGCTCACTAAACATAACCCCACCATTGATTGGCAAGCGAGGCAAATAAATGGTTGGAGTGACTTTTGCAGAGAGAATTGTCTCACGACATCTGTTTCAGAGGTTTCTACTAAGACTGTACCATCTTTTCTCTCTGAATTTTCAGATGTCTTCTCTGAGAGTGGTGTTCAGGAATTGCCCCCTCACAGGGAGTACGATTGCCCTATTAATCTCACCCCAGGCGCCAAGCTGCCTAAATCTCGTTTATACAATCTCTCCCAACCTGAAAGGGTTGCTATGCGTGCTTATATCTCTGAGAGTCTGAGAAAGGGACACATACGACCCTCGAAGTCACCTGTTGCCGCTGGTTTTTTCTTTGTTAAGAAAAAAGATGGTTCTTTAAGACCATGTCTGGATTTCAGGGAGCTGAACAGTATCACAATTCGTGACCCTTATCCGCTTCGTCTGATCCCGGACCTGTTTAACCAGATTGTGGGGGCTAAAGTTTTTTCCAAATTGGATCTAAAAGGGGCATACAACCTGGTCAGGGTCAGAGAAGGAGACGAATGGAAGACGGCCTTCAATACCCCTGAGGGCCATTTTGAGAATTTGGTTATGCCTTTTGGTTTGATGAATGCTCCAGCCGTCTTTCAGCATTTTGTGAACAGCATTTTTTATCATTTAATGGGGAAATTTGTATTAGTGTATCTAGATGACATTTTGATTTTTTCTCCTGATTTCAAAACTCATAAGGAACATTTACGTCAGGTCTTGCTCATCCTGCGGGAGAATAAATTGTACACTAAACTGGAAAAATGTGTGTTTGCGGTTCCAGAAATTCAATTTCTGGGGTTTCTTCTCTCCGCTTCTGGTTTTCGCATGGACCCCGAGAAGGTCCGCGCTGTGCTTGAGTGGGAGCTTCCTGAGAATCAGAAGGCGCTGATGCGTTTTCTGGGTTTTGCCAATTATTACAGGAAGTTTATTTTGAATTATTCCTCTGTTGTTAAACCACTCACTGATATGACTGGAAAGCGGGTAGATTTTTCCTCCTGGTCGGTAGAGGCGCGTAAGGCCTTTTCTAATATTAAGGAGAGTTTTGCTTCCGCTCCCATCTTGGTACAACCTGATATCTCTCTACCCTTCATAGTTGAGGTTGATGCTTCTGAGGTGGGTGTGGGTGCGGTCTTGTCTCAGGGTCCCTCTCCTGCCAAATGGCGACCGTGTGCCTTTTTCTCGAAGAAACTCTCCTCCGCAGAGAGAAATTACGATGTGGGAGATAGGGAGTTGTTGGCCATCAAGTTAGCTTTTGAGGAATGGCGCCATTGGCTAGAGGGAGCCAGACACCCTATTACCGTGTTTACTGACCATAAGAATCTGGCCTACTTGGAGTCAGCCAAGCGTCTGAACCCGAGACAGGCCAGATGGTCTTTGTTCTTTTCAAGGTTTAATTTTGTTGTCACCTTCCGCCCTGGGGTTAAAGAATGTGAAGGCGGATGCCCTGTCACGTTGTTTTCCGGGAGGTGGGAATTTTGAAGACCCGGGTCCCATTTTGGCTGAAGGTGTGGTGGTCTCTGCTCTTTTTATCCTGAATTGGAGGCAGAGGTTCAGGTAGCCCAGTCAGAGGCTCCTGATCTTTGTCCTCCTGGGAGGTTGTTTGTGCCTCTCGCTTTAAGACACAAGATTTTTAAGGAGCACCAGTGGATCTCATCGCTCGGAGATTCTGGTGGCCGGCGCTTCGTAAGTCGTAAGTCGGTTGAGGGTTTTGTGGCAGCCTGTGAGACCTGCGCTCGTGCCAAAGTCCCTCATTCACGGCCATCAGGTCCTCTTCTTCCGTTACCCATTCCTTCCCGTCCTTGGACACATCTCTCCATGGACTTCATTACGGACCTGCCTCGTTCCTCGGGGAAGACTGTGATTCTGGTGGTGGTGGACCGTTTTAGCAAAATGGTACATTTCATTCCCTTTCCTGGCTTGCCCAATGCTAAGACGCTGGCGCAGGCATTTATTGATCACATTGTCAAATTGCATGGTATTCCTTCAGACATAGTCTCTGATAGGGGCACGCAGTTTGTTTCCAGATTCTGGAAGGCTTTATGTTCTCGCTTGGGGGTTTGGTTGTCATTCTCTTCTGCTTTCCACCCGCAGTCGAATGGCCAGACAGAGCGAGTCATTCAGAATCTGGAGACATATCTGCGCTGTTTTGTGGCGGAGAATCAGGAGGATTGGTGTTTTTTTTTGTCCCTTGCTGAGTTTGCTTTAAATAACCGTCGTCAGGAGTCCTCTGATAAGTCACCATTTTTTGGTGCATATGGGTTTCATCCGCAGTTTGGAACATTCTCTGGAGAGGGGTCTTCTGGTTTACCTGATGAGGACAGATTCTCCTCGTCTTTGTCATCTATTTGGCAAAATATTCAGGATAATCTAAAGAGCATGAGTGAGAGATATAAGCGTGTGGCGGATAAGAGACGTGTGCCTGGTCCGGACCTGAATGTTGGTGATCTGGTGTGGTTGTCTACTAAGAATATCAAATTGAAGGTTCCCTCCTGGAAGTTGGGTCCTAAGTTTATTGGGCCTTACAAAATCTTGTCCGTGATCAATCCTGTTGCCTACCGTCTTGATCTTCCTCAGACTTGGAAGATTCATAATGTTTTTCATAAGTCCTTATTAAAACCTTATGTCCAACCCATTGTACCCTCGTCTTTGCCTCCTCCTCCGATTGTGGTTGATGGTAATCTTGAATTTCAGGTCTCTAGGATTGTGGATTCTCGTGTTGTCCGCGGTTCTCTCCAGTACCTCGTTCATTGGGAGGGTTATGGTCCTGAGGAGAGGATGTGGGTCCCAGTGACGGACATTAAGGCCACTTGTCTCATCAGGGCTTTCCATAGTTCCCATCCTGAGAAGGTGGGCTCTGAGTGTCCGGAGTCCACTCGTAGAAGGAGGGGTACTGTCACCACCAGACATCTGAGAAGCTCTGACAGACGTTCTTCAGAACCTCCCACTTGAGGTTTCTTTTGTTTTGCTTTAGTTTCCTCATCTCGTTAGCCTCTCTCAGCTGTCATGTAGTTACACTGATTGCAAACGCTTTAAATCCCTTCCCATACTGCATCACTTTGCGGTTTATACAACTTCCTGGAGTGTATGCATGCTGGATGCTACTACTGAGTCTTCTACAGATAAGTTTTGTTCATTCATTTGTATTTTCCTGTTTGCTGGATCTCAGGTGACCCTGACTCCATCCGTATCAAGTGTAGGGAGCCGGTGGTCATGTCCCCTCACTATTATAGGGTGTTCAAGGGTTTATACAGTCGAGGTACGAGGATATGCGATCTTCTACCATTGAGAATTTTGCATAGGCTGAGCAGTTAGGGAGAGAGCCAGGTCTGTTGCAGGGCTATCCCTTTGGTTCCTTGGTTTTGGATCCAGTCAGTCGGATCTTCCTTTTGTGTCTTCTAGTTTGCTGTACACCTTCCGTGACATAGGAAAGACTTGATTGTGGTGAAAAAAAACAATTTAAAAGTTCAGGAAAAGATTATTCATAGTGTAGGGAAAGGATAGTGAGGTAAGGAGAACAGGGTGCAATAGGAGAGTGTACAGCCTGAGTAATAGGAGCGATTCTATTACACCTTGCTGCACTAATTAGGGATCCAAATTGCAGTTATACTGCTGCTTTTAGGTTGTTTGCACTATATGATACATCACTGTTTCCAGCAAAACTTGCTTGTGATTGGGGTGCAAGTTCTGTGTGATACAGCCATTTACGGGGTGTATTATTAGGAAAGATATGTACGTCCTATTAGCCGTTCTGAGTTGATTTTACATTGTTTTACTATTTTTGGGAGTGTATTAATAGGAAAAAAAAAGGAAACAAATATGTCATAATTGCCGTTCAGCGGTGAAGTTACATTGTACTACAGCCATTTACGTGGTGTATAAAAAGGAAATATACTTACGTCCCATTAGCCGTTCTACGGTCAATTGTGATTGTTATATTTCTATTTTTGGGGTGTAGTAATAGGAAAAAGAATACGTCTTAATTGCCGTTCTGTGGTGAATTGTGATTGCAATTTCTTTTTTTTGGGGTGTAGTAATAGGAAAAAGAATACGTCTTAATTGCTGTTCTGCGGTGAATTGTGATTGTTAGATATTTTTTTTTTGGGGGGGGGGGTTATTAACCACCTCCGGACCGCCTAACACAGATTCGCGTTCCGGAGGTGGCAGCCCTGCGCAGAGTCACGCATATATGCGTCATCTCGCGATGGCCGAGATTTCCTGTGAACGCGCGCACACAGGCGCGCGCGCTCACAGGAACGGAAGGTAACAGAGTGGATCTCCAGCCTGCCAGCAGCGATCGTTCGCTGGCAGGCTGGAGATGTGATTTTTTTTAACCCCTAACAGGTATATTAGACGCTGTTTTGATAACAGCGTCTAATATACCTGCTACCTGGTCCTCTGGTGGTCCCCTTTGTTTGGATCGACCACCAGAGGACACAGGCAGCTCAGTAATATGTTGCACCAAGCACCACTACACTACACCCCCCCCCCTGTCACTTATTAACCCCTTATTCACCCTTGATCACCCTTGATCACCCCTGATCACACCATATAGACTCCCTGATCACCCCCTGTCATTGATTACCCCCCTGTCATTGATCACCCCCCTGTAAAGCTCCATTCAGATGTCCGCATGATTTTTACGGATCCACTGATAGATGGATCGGATCCGCAAAACGCATACGGACGTCTGAATAAAGCCTTACAGGGGCGTGATCAATGACTGTGGTGATCACCCCATATAGACTCCCTGATCACCCCCCTGTCATTGATCACCCCCTGTCATTGATCACCCCCCTGTAAAGCTCCTTTCAGATGTCCGCATGATTTTTACGGATCCACTGATAGATGGATCGGATCCGCAAAACGCATACGGACATCTGAATGGAGCCTTACAGGGGAGTGATCAATGACTGTGGTGATCACCCCATATAGACTCCCTGATCACCCCCCTGTCATTGATCACCCCCCTGTAAAGCTCCATTCAGATGTCCGCATGATTTTTACGGATCCACTGATAGATGGATCGGATCCGCAAAACGCATACGAACGTCTGAATAAAGCCTTACAGGGGCGTGATCAATGACTGTGGTGATCACCCCATATAGACTCCCTGATCACCCCTCTGTCATTGATTACCCCCCTGTCATTGATCACACCCCTGTAAAGCTCCATTCAGATGTCCGTATGATTTTTACGGATCCACTGATAGATGGATCGGATCCGCAAAACGCATACGGACGTCTGAATAAAGCCTTACAGGGGCGTGATCAATGACTGTGGTGATCACCCCATCTAGACTCCCTGATCACCCCCCTGTCATTGATTACCCCCCTGTAAGATCCATTCAGATGTCCGCATGATTTTTACGGATCCACTGATAGATGGATCGGATCCGCAAAACTCATACGGATGTCTGAATAAAGCCTTACAGGGGCGTGATCAATGACTGTGGTGATCACCCCATATAGACTCCCTGATCACCCCCCTGTCATTGATTACCCCCCCTGTAAGATCCATTCAGATGTCCGCATGATTTTTACGGATCCACTGATAGATGGATCGGATCCGCAAAACGCATACGGACGTCTGAATAAAGCCTTACAGGGGCGTGATCAATGAATGTGGTGATCACCCCATATAGACTCCCTGATCACCCCCCTGTCATTGATTACCCCCTGTAAGATCCATTCAGATGTCCGCATGATTTTTACGGATCCACTGATAGATGGATCGGATCCGCAAAACGCATACGGACATCTGAATAAAGCCTTACAGGGGCGTGATCAATGACTGTGGTGATCACCCCATATAGACTCCCTGATCACCCCTCTGTCATTGATTACCCCCCTGTCATTGATCACACCCCTGTAAAGCTCCATTCAGACGTCCGCATGATTTTTACGGATCCACTGATAGATGGATCGGATCCGCAAAACGCATACGGACGTCTGAATGGAGCCTTACAGGGGCGTGATCAATGACTGTGGTGATTACCCCATATAGACTCCCTGATCACCCCCCTGTCATTGATTACCCCCCCCTGTCATTGATCACCCCCCCTGTCAGGCTGCATTCAGATGTCCGTATGATTTTTACGGATCCACTGATAGATGGATCGGATCCGCAAAACACATATGGACATCTGAATGGAGCCTTATAGGGGGGTGATCAATGACAGGGGGGTGATCACCCCATATAGACTCCCTGATCACCCCCCTGTCATTGATTACCCCCCTGTCATTGATCACACCCCTGTAAAGCTCCATTCAGATGTCCGCATGATTTTTACGGATCCACTGATAGATGGATCGGATCCGCAAAACTCATACGGACGTCTGAATAAAGCCTTACAGGGGCGTGATCAATGACTGTGGTGATCACCCCATATAGACTCCCTGATCACCCCCCTGTCATTGATTACCCCCCCTGTAAGATCCATTCAGATGTCCGCATGATTTTTACGGATCCACTGATAAATGGATCGGATCCGCAAAACGCATACGGACGTCTGAATAAAGCCTTACAGGGGCGTGATCAATGAATGTGGTGATCACCCCATATAGACTCCCTGATCACCCCCCTGTCATTGATTACCCCCTGTAAGATCCATTCAGATGTCCGCATGATTTTTACGGATCCACTGATAGATGGATCGGATCCGCAAAACGCATACGGACGTCTGAATAAAGCCTTACAGGGGCGTGATCAATGACTGTGGTGATCACCCCATATAGACTCCCTGATCACCCCTCTGTCATTGATTACCCCCCTGTCATTGATCACACCCCTGTAAAGCTCCATTCAGACGTCCGCATGATTTTTACGGATCCACTGATAGATGGATCGGATCCGCAAAACGCATACGGACGTCTGAATGGAGCCTTACAGGGGCGTGATCAATGACTGTGGTGATCACCCCATATAGACTCCCTGATCACCCCCCTGTCATTGATTACCCCCCCTGTCATTGATCACCCCCCCTGTCAGGCTGCATTCAGATGTCCGTATGATTTTTACGGATCCACTGATAGATGGATCGGATCCGCAAAACACATATGGACATCTGAATGGAGCCTTACAGGGGCGTGATCAATGACTGTGGTGATCACCCCATATAGACTCCCTGATCACCCCCCTGTCATTAATTACCCCCCCTGTCATTGATCACCCCCCCCTGTCAGGCTGCATTCAGATGTCCGTATGATTTTTACGGATCCACTGATAGATGGATCGGATCCGCAAAACACATATGGACATCTGAATGGAGCCTTATAGGGGGGTGATCAATGACAGGGGGGTGATCACCCCATATAGACTCCCTGATCACCCCCCTGTCATTGATTACCCCCCTGTCATTGATCACACCCCTGTAAAGCTCCATTCAGATGTCCGCATGATTTTTACGGATCCACTGATAGATGGATCGGATCCGCAAAACACATACGGACATCTGAATGGAGCCTTATAGGGGGTAATCAATGACAGGGGGGTGATCACCCCATATAGACTCCCTGATCACCCCCCTGTCATTGATCATCCCCCTGTCATTGATCCCCCCCCTGTCATTGATCACCCCTCTGTAAGGCTCCATTCAGACATTTTTTTGGCCCAAGTTAGCGGAAATTCTTTTTTTTTTCTTACAAAGTCTCATATTCCACTAACTTGTGTCAAAAAATAAAATCTCACATGAACTCACCATACCCCTCACGGAATCCAAATGCGTAAAAATTTTTAGACATTTATATTCCAGACTTCTTCTCACGCTTTAGGGCCCCTAGAATGCCAGGCCAGTATAAATACCCCACATGTGACCCCATTTCGGAAAGAAGACACCCCCAGGTATTCCGTGAGGGGCATATTGAGTCCATGAAAGATTGAAATTTTTGTCCCAAGTTAGCGGAAAGGGAGACTTTGTGAGAAAAAAATAAAATAAAATCAATTTCCGCTAACTTGTGCCAAAAAAAAAAAATTTCTATGAACTCGCCATGCCCCTCATTGAATACCTTGGGGTGTCTTCTTTCCAAAATGGGGTCACATGTGGGGTATTTATACTGCCCTGGCATTCTAGGGGCCCTAAAGCGTGAGAAGAAGTCTGGGATCCAAATGTCTAAAAATGCCCTCATAAAAGGAATGTGGGCCCCTTTGCGCATCTAGGCTGCAAAAAAGTGTCACACATCTGGTATCGCCGTACTCAGGAGAAGTTGGGGAATGTGTTTTGGGGTGTCATTTTACATATACCCATGCTGGGTGAGAGAAATATCTTGGCAAAAGACAACTTTTCCCATTTTTTTATACAAAGTTGGTATTTGACCAAGATATTTATCTCACCCAGCATGGGTATATGTAAAATGACACCCCAATACACATTCCCCAACTTCTCCTGAATACGGCGATACCACATGTGTGGCACTTTTTTGCAGCCTAGGTGGGCAAAGGAGCCCACATTCCAAAGAGCACCTTTCGGATTTCACAGGTCATTTACCTACTTACAACACATTAGGGCCCCTGGAAAATGCCAGGGCAGTATAACTACCCCACAAGTGACCCCATTTTGGAAAGAAGACACCCCAAGGTACTCCGTGAGGGGCATGGCAAGTTCCTAGAATTTATTTTTTGTCACAAGTTAGTGGAAAATGATGATTTTTTTTATTTATTTTTTTTCCTTACAAAGTCTCATATTCCACTAACTTGTGACAAAAAATAAAAACTTCCATGAACTCACTATGCCCATCAGCGAATACCTAGGGTGTCTTCTTTCCAAAATGGGGTCACTTGTGGGGTAGTTATACTGCCCTGGCATTCTAGGGGCCCAAATGTGTGGTAAGGAGTTTGAAATCAAATTCTGTAAAAAATGACCAGTGAAATCCGAAAGGTGCTCTTTGGAATGTGGGCCCCTTTGCCCATCTAGGCTGCAAAAAAGTGTCACACATGTGGTATCTACGTATTCAGGAGAAGTTGGGGAATGTGTTTTGGGGTGTCATTTTACATATACCCATGCTGGGTGAGATAAATATCTTGGTCAAATGCCAACTTTGTATAAAAAAATGGGAAAAGTTGTCTTTTGCCAAGATATTTCTCTCACCCAGCATGGGTATATGTAAAATAACACCCCAAAACACATTCACCAACTTCTCCTGAATACGGAGATACCACATGTGTGACACTTTTTTGCAGCCTAGGTGGGCAAAGGGGCCCATATTCCAAAGAGCACCTTTCGGATTTCACTGGTCATTTTTTACAGAATTTGATTTCAAACTCCTTACCACACATTTGGGCCCCTAGAATGCCAGGGCAGTATAACTACCCCACAAGTGACCCCATTTTGGAAAGAAGACACCCCAAGGTATTCGCTGATGGGCATAGTGAGTTCATGGAAGTTTTTATTTTTTGTCACAAGTTAGTGGAATATGAGACTTTGTAAGAAAAAATAAATAAAAAAATCATCATTTTCCCCTAACTTGTGACAAAAAATAAAAAGTTCTATGAACTCACTATGCCCATCAGCGAATACCATAGGGTGTCTACTTTCCGAAATGGGGTCATTTGTGGGGTGTTTGTACTGTCTGGCCATTGTAGAACCTCAGGAAACATGACAGGTGCTCAGAAAGTCAGAGCTGCTTGAAAAAGCGGAAATTCACATTTTTGTACCATAGTTTGTAAACGCTATAACTTTTACCCAAACCATTTTTTTTTACCCAAACCTTTTTTTTTTATCAAAGACATGTAGAACAATAAATTTAGAGCAAAATTTATATATGGATCTCGTTTTTTTTGCAAAATTTTACAACTGAAAGTGAAAAATTTCATTCTTTTGCAAAAAAATCGTTAAATTTCGATTAATAACAAAAAAAGTAAAAATGGCATCAGCAATGAAATACCACCAAATGAAAGCTCTATTAGTGAGAAGAAAAGGAGGTAAAATTCATTTGGGTGGTAAGTTGCATGACCGAGCAATAAACGGTGAAAGTAGTGTAGGTCAGAAGTGTAAAAAGTGGCCTGGTCTTTCAGGGTGTTTAAGCACTGGGGGCTGAGGTGGTTAATCAGAAATAAATATATGTCTTAATTGCCGTTCAGCGGTGAAGTTACATTGTACTACAGCCATTTACGTGGTCCATTAACAGGAAATATAAGTACCGTATTTTTCGCCCTATAAGACGCACCGGCCCATAAGACGCACCTAGGTTTTTGGGGAGGAAAATAAGAAAAAAAAAATATTTTTAACCAAAAGGTGTGCTGTGTGTTCGGAACTAATGGTGGTCTGTGGATGGCACTATTACTGGGGATCTGTGGATGACGGACACTGTTATGGGGGGATCAGTGGATGATAAAGTGCAGGCAGAAGAAAAACTAGCTCAGTCTATGAAAAAAGGGGATAAGACATTCTTCAGATATATAAATGAAAAAAGGAAATTAAAACAAGGAATAACTAAATTAAAAACAAAGGACGGAAGGTATGTAGAAGAGAATAAAGGGCTAGCCGACTGCCTTAATGAATACTTCTGTTCAGTTTTTACAAAAGAAAAAGAAGGAGAAGGACCTCCACTAGAAAGGATGACTAATAAATCGTTTGATGCATGTGTCTTTACAGAGGAAGATGTTCTAAGTTTGCTGTCTAAAGTGAAGACAAATAAGTCACAGGGGCCTGATGAGATACACCCAAAATTATTAAAAGAGCTTAGTGGTGAGCTGGCAAAACCGTTAACAGATTTAATTAACCAATCATTAGTAACAGGAGTCGTCCCGGAAGATTGGAAATTGGCAAATGTCGTGCCCATTCACAAGAAAGGTAGTAGGGAGGAATCGAGCAACTATAGACCAGTGAGTCTGACATCAATAGTAGGCAAATTAATGGAAACCCTATTAAAGAATAGGATTGTGGAACATCTAAAATCCCATGGATTGCAAGATGAAAAACAACATGGGTTTACTTCAGGGAGATCATGTCAAACAAATCTTATAGATTTTTTTGACTGGGTGACTAAAATAATAGACGGTGGAGGTGCAGTAGAGATCGCATATCTAGATTTTAGTAAGGCTTTTGACACTGTCCCACATAGAAGACTTATCAATAAACTGCAGTCATTGAGCATGGACTCCCATATTGTTGAGTGGATTAGGCAGTGGCTGAGTGACAGACAGCAGAGGGTTGTAGTCAATGGAGAACATTCAAAACAAGGTCATGTTACCAGTGGGGTTCCACAGGGATCTGTACTGGGACCAATTTTGTTTAATATCTTCATAAGTGATATTGCAAAAGGCCTCGATGGTAAGGTTTGTCTTTTTGCTGATGACACAAAGATATGTAACAGGGTTGATGTTCCTGGAGGGAAACACCAAATGGAAAAGGATTTAGGAAAACTAGAAGAATGGTCAGAACTCTGGCAACTGAAATTTAATGTGGATAAGTGCAAGATAATGCACCTGGGGCGTAAAAACCCAAGGGCAGAATATAGAATATTTGACACAGTCCTGAACTCAGTATCTGAGGAAAGAGATTTAGGAGTAATTATTTCAGACGACTTAAAGGTGGGAAGACAATGTGATAGGGCAGCACGAAATGCCAGCAGAATGCTTGGATGTATAGGGAGAGGTATAAGCAGTAGAAAGAGTGAAGTGCTTATGCCGCTGTACAGAACACTGGTGAGACCTCACTTGGAGTATTGTGCGCAGTACTGGAGGCCATATCTCCAGAAGGATATAGATACTCTAGAGAGAGTTCAGAGAAGAGCTACTAAACTAGTACATGGATTGCAGGATAAAACTTACCAGGAAAGGTTAAAGGACCTTAATTTGTATAGCTTGGAAGAAAGAAGAGACAGAGGGGATATGATAGAAACTTTTAAATACATAAAGGGAATCAACTCGGTAAAGGAGGAGAGCATATTTAAAAGAATAAAAACTACCACAAGAGGACACAGTTTTAAATTAGAGGGGCAAAGGTTTAAAAGTAATATAAGGAAGTATTACTTTACTGAGAGAGTAGTGGATGCATGGAATAGCCTTCCTGCAGAAGTGGTAGCTGCAAATACAGTGAAGGAGTTTAAGCATGCATGGGATAGGCATAAGGCTATCCTTCATATAAGATAGGGCCAGGGACTATTAATAGGATTCAGATATATTGGGCAGACTAGATGGGCCAAATGGTTCTTATCTGCCGACACATTCTATGTTTCTATGACGGACACTGTTATGAGGGGATCTGTGGATGACGGACACTGTTATGAGGGGATCTGTGGATGACGGACACTGTTATGAGGGGAACTGTGGATGACGGACACTGTTATGAGGGGATCTGTGGATGACAGACACTGTTATGGGGGATCTGTGGATGACTGACACTGTTATGGGGGGATCTGTGGATGAAGGACACTGTTATGGCGGGGATCTGTGGATGATGGACACTGTTATGGGGGGATCTGTGGATGACGGACACTGTTATGGGGGGGATCTGTGACGGACACTGTTTTATAGGGGGATCTGTGGCTTGCACTGTTACAGGGGGATCTGTGACTGGCACTGTTACAGGGGGGATCTGTGGCTGGCACTGTTACAGGGGGGATCTGTGGATGGCACTGTTAGAGGGGGGATCTGTGGGTGGCACTGTTATATATGTGCTATCCACAGACCCCCCACCCCATAACAGTGCCATCCACAGACCCCCTCAGCCCATAACAGTGCCATCCACAGACCCCCCCAGCCCATAACAGTGACATCCACAGACCCCCCCAGCCCATAACTGTGCCATCCACAGACCCCCCCAGCCCATACCTGTGCCATCCACAGATGTCCCCCATAAAAATGTCATCCACAGATCCCCCCCCCGCTCTAGTATACAAATATAAGATGTCTTATTCAATTAATAGTTATTAAACATGCCCCTTCACTCCTAATAGTACCTTACATCCTAACCGCTTCAGTACAATGCCGGTACAATGCGCGTCACTCACTGACGTCACTTGCCTGCGCCGCCTGCTTCATTCATAAAGTAGGCGGCGCAGGCACGTGACATCAGGGAGTTACGCTGCCGCCCGCCCGGCCTGCCTGCCTGCCTGCATTCTACTGAAGCGGTTAGGATGTAAGGTACTTTTAGGAGTGAGGGGGCATGTTTAATAACTCTTAATTGAATAAGACATCTTATATTAGTATACCGGCGGGGCGGGGCTATAGTACACTGACTGCACCGCACCGCCGCTATTGCCGGCCCCCAGCTCCTCCTCCCAGTCCCTCCCCGAGTCCCCGCTCGCACATCGCAGCTTGCCATGTAAAACTGCCAGCATTCGCCCCATAAGACCCAGGGGCATTTTCCCCTGCGTCTTATGGGAGAAATGCCTTAATTGCAGTTCAAAAAAAAAAAGCCTTAATTGCAGTTCAGCTGGGAAGTTACATTATACTACAGCATTGGGGGGTATTATTTTAATTTTGATTTAACTCTTCTATTATACAGTATGTAAGACAGACAGATGACAGTCCCTTCAAAGGGATTGGGCAATGGCCAAAATGTTTCTGTCGCAGGTAGCAGAAAAAGGGGGGGGGGGTGGCAGCAGGAGTCGCAGCGAGAGGCCTGAACTCCTGGTGCCATCTAGCGTTCGTGTCTTGACCAGCAGCCCAGCGGTGCTTGAATGGATGACTCGGACTTCATTGCAAGTGACATCAGACACCCCCAGCCAAGAGTCGGTGGGTTCCTCTGACACGACGCTTAGTTGGCATGGCCTGGGAGCAGGATCTGTGCCCCCACCAGTCCTGAACCTTCCTCTGTCATTTTCAGTTCCCTCAGCGCGAGAAATATTATATGCCGTAGGCTCGGCTCCACTTTTCAGCGAGGAAGAGCTACTAGAGGACATTCAGCAGCTACTGCCCAGCCAAGATCTGGAGGAGACATCTGCCGCTTCCTCCGGTAGGCGGACAAGTATTGATGAAGAGAGTCGTGTGGGAGCAGGTGTTGCGAGCGGTCAGGCTCCTGGCCCTGAGACCGTTGAGGGAGACATCAGTGACGTGCAGATAGTAGCGGATGATGATGATGTAGCCTATCGCACTTGGGAGCCGGGTAAAGAAGGGGCTTAATCATCATCATCATCATCAGGAGAAGAGGGTGGCAGCTTGCGCATGAGACAGCGGCTAAGCCAGCAGGGTGGTTGCGTGGCTGTGAGTCAGCTGGGTGGCAGCAGTGGGAGCCAAACATTCCCGGGGTAGACCACACGCTTTGCAGGAGTCTACCATCCTGGAAAGTAGCAGTTCAAGGGTTCACGGAGGCAGGGGTAGCAGGCAGTAAGCGCAGTGTTGGGGGTAAAATCACCTACTCGGAGATGTGTCAATTTTTTGTTAGGCCGTCGGAGGAGGTGAACATGGCCATTTGCAGAATTTGTGGGCAGAAGGTGAAGCATGGCCAGGGTGCCAATGTTGGCACCACGGCCCTGCATCAACACATGCAGCATCACCCTAAAGTGGCCTGGGAGAATCGTGGCTCTGATATGGTGGTCCAGCCTGCCACAGCAACAGCGGCATCACCAAGTGGCACGCACCCAATTTAATTCAGTCAAAGCTCCACCACCTCAGCCGAAGGGAGCTGTCTGTCCTTCCCATCATCTGCTGGTCCTGATGATCCTGCTCCTCCTACTCCTTATCAGTCATTCCATCAGCAATCGATAACCAAAGCGATTGCCAAGAGACAACAGTATGCGTGCACTCATCCAACGGTGCAAAAGTTGAACGTGCTCCTGGCCAAGTTGCTGGTGCTGCAGTCCCTCTTTTTCCAAGTGGTGGACTCTGCATCTTTCAGAGAACTGATGGCTTGTGCCGAGCCCGAGGTGGAGAGTCCCAAGCAATCATTTCTTTGCAAAAAAGGCAGTACCAGCCCTGCTCTTCGTCAGCCATCAGCCATATGTCAGCCATCAGCCATATGTCAGCCACAGCCCTTATGTCAGCCATCAGCTCCCCATGTCAGCCCCCAGCCCTTATATCAGCCATATGTCAGCCATCAGCCATATGTCAGCACCAGCCCTTATGTCAGCCATAAGCCCCCCATGTCAGTCCCAGCCCTCATGTCAACTATCAGCCCTTATGTCAGCACCCAGCGCAAATAAAATAAAAATAAACACTTACCTCTCCTGTTCCTGGACGCCACCGCTCCTCACCATCGCGATCCTGTCATCCTGCTGTCGGCTGTGTAACGTGGCGCACAGTGTGAGGTCACAGAGCACCCTCACGCTGTGCGCAGCCCTGCACAGCAGATCGCCGAGGACCAGGAAGCAGTAAGTACAGATCCTTCACCGCTTCCTGGTCCTCCTGTACTAATGAAGCGCTTCCATAATGGAAGCGCTTTATTAGTACCGCTTTAAAAACGGCCCTGATTGCCGCGGCCTGGCAAACGATCTTCCAGGGCCCGGTCCTGTGCCGCGGCCCGGCAGTTGGGGACCGCTGCTCTAGAGCCACCCTTGTGCTCCTGTAGATGTAGGCTGGGCACCAACCCCTGCTGAAAGGGTGATTGGTTAAAGCAGGCACCTACCACAAGGTACAGGCTGTGCTAGGCTTTGCTTTATAATGAATGAGTGCTTCCCTTTAATGCATGGGCAGCTTTGTTCACACCATCGGGATCTGCTCTGAATTGCCAGCCTCTCAGATGTAGATTGGAGCAGCCAAAATTACATTTTCAAGAGATGTTTATTTCTTGGCTAAGTTTTGCCTCCTCACATTTAAACTTGCATGGCACCCTATAAAGGTGTCTACTTTTGCTTACTCTTTATGCTGGCGCTAAATACTGTGATTTGTCTACTGTAGGCATGGGGAGGAATGCATGGCAAAGGGTTTCTTCTCCACTCACACTGGTTAGTTATTGCTAATTATTAAGAAATGAGCAAATCATAAAAATTATTGAAAATGAGACATTTGTTATTCTATCCTATTTTGATATAAAAATTTGTGCAAAGTTCTTCATAAATTCCACCAGATAATTCTCTCTAAAGATCAACATTTCCATCAAAAGGGTATCAACATCTTAGAAAGTGACGGCATAACACCAGGCTGTAGGGCTACACCTACATAAGTAGACAGTGATATTTTATGTGTGTTGAGTAGTAATTTCGACACCGAGTTGAACTCTTCAGCACTCAGTGGAGAATATGCTATACTGATTTCCAAACCGAAAAGCTGCATACCTCTCACAGGTGACCTTCTTTAGGTTCAATTCTAAAATTAAAGGGGTTCTGTCACCTATTTTAATAATATAACTAAGAGTAAAGGCCATCAGAGAATTGGATAAACCTTGATAACATACCAGTATGTAATTTGTGTGTTAATAGAAAACAACATGGCAGGCGGGTTTTCCTGTTCAAAGTCGCCAAAACTGCCCTCCTTCCCTGATGTCTGCTCTTTCCCATAGCCTCCCAATGCTTCCTCCCTCTCCTCTGACCTCAGGTGGCGCAGTTCCATATATTGCAAAGGTGCCATGAGCTGCATCATCACAAGCTGCGCCTGGGCATAGCAGCCCCCCTGAGGCAATCGCCCACAGTAGGGAATGTATTTTGCAGGCGGCGAAAGCATAGCACGCGGCTCTGTTAACAATGCTTATCAATGTTCTGATGGCCATACTGTATTAGTAAAAAATAGGCGACAGACTACCTTTAATTTTAGATTTGTTTTAGCATAGTATATTCATATGGTACAATTCTTTTTCTTTTTTCTTTTAAAGAGAAATCATGTAGCAATATGTGCAATATGATGATGTTGAGTAACTCCATGCCAATTTGCAGGAATAGGAAGGAAACTGTGGTCAGAGCTCTTGCTTTGTGATTTCCAAAGTATGTGGAAGAAACTTTGATGTGAAAAACTTTAAGTGTAATTTAACCCGTTAGTACCGGACATGTTTTGGACTAGCACATCCGCAATACCCAGTCCCCATAGCTCTGTGTGCTTTTATTGTTAAAAAAAAAAAGATTTAATACATATTCAAATTAACATTAAAGAGTCATATCTTACTTGTGTGACCAGAGAAGAGTCATATTTTCAAGCTCTGACTCATCTCAGGTTAATTTGCATATGTATCAAATCGGTTTTTATACACAATAAAATAGAGAGAAAGTATCTGTGGATCACTCCAGCTAGACAATGTGGAACAGGTGCTCTTGGTCTAATTGGCCCACCCAGCCACGGATAGATAATAAAACAATGTAAAAAGTAGACCAGGCACTCTATATATGTAGCCAACAGACGAGATATTTATTAAATAAAATACAATCAATTATCTAAAATCATATAATAACATAGCAGCATAAAATATCATAGCAGCATAAAATGACAGTATCCTAATGATATGTAACAACAGGTATATAATAATAATATATCAATAGCAGCAATAGAACAAAAATAGCATAAATGGTATCAAATAGCAGCAAGCAGTGGTGGGTGGTGCAACAAATGTACCAAAAGACAATGATGATTCAAGTCCATCCACATAAACCGCAGACTGATTGTGCGTTTTGTACAAATCGTATATTCCTCTTTAAATGCAGCAAGGAATGTAGCACTAATTAAAAGCCAACCATGGAAAACCGCCAAAGTCTTTCCTAAAATAAATTTCCTATGTTCCAGATCAGAATGTCTTATATTTTTTATATTTTTCACAGTTCTACTCCTGGCTAACTCTATTAGCGCATATACAGTAGAGACCAAAAGTTTGGACACACCTTCTCATTCAAAGAGTTTTATTTATTTTCATGACTATGAAGGCATCAAAACTATGAATTAACACATGTAGAATTATATACATAACAAACAAGTGTGAAACAACTGAAAATATGTCATATTCTAGGTTCTTCAAAGTAGCCACCTCTTGCTTTGATTACTGCTTTGCACACTCTTGACATTCTCTTGATGAGCTTCAAGAGGTAGTCCCCTGAAATGGTTTTCACTTCACAGGTGTGCCCTGTCAGGTTTAATTAGTGGGATTTCTTGCCTTATAAATGAGGTTGGGACCATCAGTTGCGTTGAGGAGAAGTCAGGTGGATACACAGCTGATATTCCTACTGAATAGACTGTTAGAATTTGTATTATGGCAAAAAAAAAGCAGCGGCCATCATTACTTTAAGAAATGAAGGTCAGTCAGTCAGCCGAAAAATTGGGAAAACTTTGAAAGTAAGGGCTATTTGACCATGAAGGAGAGTGATGGGGTGCTGCGCCAGATGACCTGGCCTCCACAGTCACCGGACCTGAACCCAATTGAGACGGTTTGGGGTGAGCTGGACCGCAGAGTGAAGGCAAAAGGACCAACAAGTGCTAAGCATCCCTGGGAACTCCTTCAAGACTGTTGGAAGACCATTTCAGGGGACTACCTCTTGAAGCTCATCAAGAGAATGCCAAGAGTGTGCAAAGCAGTAATCAAAGCAAAAGGTGGCTACTTTGAAGAACCTAGAATATGACATATTTTCAGTTGTTTCACACTTGTTTGTTATGTATATAATTCCACATGTGTTAATTCATAGTTTTGATGCCTTCATTGTCATGAAAATAAAGAAAACTCTTTGAATGAGAAGGTGTGTCCAAACTTTTGGTCTATACTGTATAGGTCACCAGTGGTAACCACTGAGGAAGGGGCCACGTCCCCGAAATGCGTATGGGCTACACCTTTCACCGGCATGCTGGCAGAGAGTCTCCCCTGGATTTGATTTAAGTTCCTGGAACGAAAACCCGAGCGAGTGTAAGGTAACACTGAATGAGCAATTACAAATAGGTGGGACGCCACCCTGCTCACTGCATTGCACCCTCTGGTCTCTCCCGTCATATTGCAAAGACTGGTGACCTATATATGCGCTAATAGAGTTAGCCAGGAGTAGAACTGTGAAAAATATAAAAAATATAAGACATTCTGATCTGGAACATAGGAAATTTATTTTAGGAAAGACTTTGGCGGTTTTCCATGGTTGGCTTTTAATTAGTGCTACATTCCTTGCTGCATTTAAAGAGGAATATACGATTTGTACAAAACGCACAATCAGTCTGCGGTTTATGTGGATGGACTTGAATCATCATTGTCTCTTGGTACATTTGTTGCACCACCCACCACTGCTTGCTGCTATTTGATACCATTTATGCTATTTTTGTTCTATTGCTGCTATTGATATATTATTATTATATACCTGTTGTTACATATCGTTAGGATACTGTCATTTTATGCTGCTATGATATTTTATGCTGCTATGTTATTATATGATTTTAGATAATTGATTGTATTTTATTTAATAAATATCTCGTCTGTTGGCTACATATATAGAGTGCCTGGTCTACTTTTTACATTGTTTTATACACAATAAAAGCACACAGAGCTATGGGGACTGGGTATTGCAGATGTGCTAGTGGCCATCTAGCAACCCATGTCCTCAGCTCTATACACAAAATCCCGGTGACAGGTTCCCTTTTAAAGAGGTTGTCTCATTTCAGGAAAAGGCATTTATGGTGTAGACAAAGCTAATACAAGGCTCTTACTAATGTATTGTGATTGTCCATTTTGCTTCCTTTGCTGAATTAATTCATTTTTCCATCACATTATACACTGCTCGTTTCCAGGGGTTACGACTAGAGATGAGCAAAGTTTTAAAAAATTTGATTCGGTCACTTCACCAAATAAAAAAAAATAGCTTTGTGACAAATTAATTTGTCATGAAGCGCCTTAAATAATGGCCTGCATCACATTGCAGAGCAGCAACATTCATAGCTAGTCCTTTCTGGTAGCAAAACAGTTACTGTGCGTCAGAATGATGAGCAGGTAACATATATGGACGTGCACATCATCGTACTGGCCACCAACATTCCTAGCTAACCCCTACTAAACAAAAAAAGCATACAGCATCCTTTCTAGTACATACTTAAAATAATAATGAAAGACACGGCGTGAGTCATGCTAATAAAATATCAAGTCACAGAGGGCATGAAACTCTTACATAACTAACTTGTATGATTGCCAAAATTAAAATAAAAGGAAATATCTTAAACCCTAGTTCAAAACGTATTTAAATTGATAAGGAGTACAAAAATGAAGGGAGCACGCAGTCAGGTGTAAGACTTTCCCTATGGGATCCCTGACTACCCCTCAGCACAAAGATGCACCCTGGTGGTAGGAGGAGAAGCACCCTGACTCCTTCCAGTTTAAGAGACAGATTGTTGTGTGGGGGTCAACAGCCAAAGGCACCCCACTCCGAAGGTACCAGAACAGCCCTGAAGTCCAGCCACCATACTAAAGCCAAGTTTAGAAAAGCAGAGAGATAAAGCAGAATATTTAAGTTTGCCTGCCAGTTTATGCCAAAACCTGCTGGAACCAAGAGAAACACCACTTCTTGTACGGATGCAAGTTGATTCAAGTAAAGCTGTTGGACTTTATAAAAGTCTGGATTTGACTATTTCTCCACCTCCACCATTACTCTCCACTTTATTGCTTCGGAGCCTTCGGAGCCTAGGGAGTGACGGTATCCAGGTAGAAGAACCGTGACACAGAAAACTATTGCAGCCACACCACTTGGCATTCCGATAAACCTGGAACACGATCGGCCCTGGGGGGGAGGCACATTGCATATGTATACTGTAAAATGGCATTCAAAGGTGAGCCTTCATCACTATGACTATTTACTTTAATTGTGGGCTCCTGTGCAAAAGAAAGACATAGCAGAGCAAGAGAGGGGTCAGAGGAGGGCAACTAAAGTAATAACTGGAATGGGTGGACTACAGGACCCAAAAAGATGATCAAAATTTGGGTTATTCAGTTTAGAAAAAAGACGTCTAAGCGGAGATTTAATAACTATGTATAAATATATCAGGGGTCAGTGCAGAGATCTCTCATCATCTATTTATCCCCAGGACTGTGACTGTGATGAGGGGACATCCTCTGTGTTTAGAAAAAAGAAGGTTGCTCTATCAACATAGAAGGAGATTCTTTACTGTAAGAGCAGTGAGACTATGGAATGCTCCACCAGAAGAGATGGTGGTGAACTCACTAAAAAGTTCAAGAGGCGCCTGGATGCATTTCTGGAGTGTAATAATTATACAGGTTACAGTTATTAGAATTCTAGGGTTGTTGATACAGGGAATTATGCTGATTGCTTTATTGGAGTTGGGAAATAATTTTTTCTCATGAGGGTTTTTTGCTTTCCTCTGGATCAACTTTGCAGGATAACAGGCTAAACTGGATGTATGTATGTCTTTTTTCAGCCTTACAAACTATGGGGATCATTTACTATCCAGAAATATGCCTATATTAGGTGTATTTCTAGTGCATATTGCAGTGCAAAGGTTATTTGGGCCATTATATGTGACTTTTCTTGACTCACGTCAGGCGGCGTGGGCGGGCACGGGCCTCCAGGCCCATCTCATTCATTTCCTACACCTGTTTTAGGCGTAGAAAATGGTCAAAATGTAAGCCAGCTTGGAAGCTGTTTTACATTTAGACTGGAGCTGGATACACCAAAGTTATGTAGAGGCCGGCGCCTCTCCATAACTTCGGCGAATCCACCGCTAACTATAGGGGTTATTAAGACCAGCGGCTAAAAAGCTGGTCTTAATAACTGACCCCCTATGTTACTATGAAAGTGACTACAGATGTGTGTGCTCAACCTTCTATTATGATAGTAGGACCAAACAGCACCCCCAAATATGGCAAACCCCTTCAATGGGGTTGCTGCTTGTGGGCAGTCAAATTTCCCAGATCCACATTTAAATACTTCCATATTCTGAGGATAGTTGAATAATTTGCTAGAGCAGGGAGCCTGTTCTCTGGCCTTCTATTTACATTTTTAGTTGACCTGGTCACCATTATTGTGTGGAGAACATAAGGAAGGGGGCACAAAGGCAAAATTGTTACTCCGTGGGGGCACTATTGCTGTATAATTAGTTTGGGGGGCACAAAGGGATGTTATTTGTTTTTGGGTGCATAGAGGGAGCACTGTTACCTTTAGAGGTGCACAAAGTGAAATTTTTATGGGGGCATTAAAGAGGTATTATTACTGTGTAGGAGTGTAAGCTGTGGGCAAAACCATTGAGCTAATAGCCATAAAAGAGCACAGTGGAGTGCCTTGGAATTAACTATAATAGCACCATCCTATTCAAGGACAGAAAAGACACTGTCTAGGAAGCTATACAAATATTTTTGTGTGATTGTGATTTTTGTGATTGTTGTGCCACAGTTGTGGTATGTTAAATGTCACATCGCGATCAGGATTTTTGCTGCCCTGTCTGACGGCAGCATATGATAGAGGGCTAGAAGCCAAAGGTCTACATGCTTTTGGGCAGGGTTTCTGAGTAAAAATCAGAGCCACTACTAACAGGACTGCTAGGAGAGACAGTAATAGTCTGCCCACACAGAATAATAGACAGCTCTTTCTGCAACAGTATGTGTGCACTACAGACTATCAATCAATCTGTGTGGTCGAAATAATCATGACTCTCATTGTCTCTCCAAGGAGTCCTGTCAGGATTTACTGAGCTTTGCATTTAGAAATCCTGCTCCAAATCAAATGAACAAATATCACTGAAGGGTAAGCTGTAAACTAGAGATGAACAAACCTTTTAAGATTTGGTTCAGTTCTGGTTCAACAAATTTTTGAAAAAGTTTCGTTTGGACCCACAATGATTCTACCCGAACCAAAGTGGCTTCAATTGCTCTTGAAATTGGTATATACCTATATAAAACCCGTTATCTCTTTTTGGTAATTTTTGATGAACTTTTGCTTTCCCCTTCATAAGCTCTTGAACGCAATGACAGCAATAGTAAATGATGTCTGAGTGACTCTGACATACATAGCTATGGGTAAACGCACATTTGACTACGTTAACATACAGTGTGTTTAAAAACACACCGTTTCGGCACGTGTTATGCTTTTTCATATTCTAAAGCTTCCAAAAATTGTCCATTATCGGGGCCAGATGGTGTTTAAATGATACAACTGTCAGCTACCTCTTAATATGGATGATGATGATGTTTTGAATAAATGGGAAAGTTTCATGAATCGGTGTGGGCTGAGTGTGATGAAGTTGATTGTTGATAGGAGAAAAAGGAAATTGAGCATATTAAATGAAAAAATAAAGGGGATAAAGGAAAAAATGGATCCCTTCCGGAAGAGTTGTCTGTAAAATGTGTTAATCAAAGCCGAATTAAAAGTAAAAATGAAAAACCATAACAAATATCTAAAAGTGGCTGAGGATTATATATATATATATATATATATATATATACTGAACAAAAATATAAATGCAACACTCGGTTTTGCTCCCTTTTTGCATGAGCTGAACTCAAAGATCTGAACATTTTCTACATACACAAAAGACCCATTACTCTCAAATATTGTTCACAAATCTGTCTAAATCTGTGTTAGTGAGCACTTCTCCTTTGCCGAGATAATCCATCCCACCTCACAGGTGTGGCATATCAAGGTGCTGATTGGACAGAATGAATATTGCATATGAGCGACTTCCCACAATAAAAGACCTCTCTGAAATGTGCAGTTTGATCACACAGCACAGTGCCACAGACATCGCAACGTTTGAGGGAGCTTGCAATTGGCATGCTGACTACAGGAATTTCTACCAGAGCTGTTGCCCATGCAATGAATGTTCATTTCTCTACCACAAGCCGTCTCCAAAGGTGTTTCAGAGAATTTGGCAGTACATCCAACCGGCCTCACAACCGCAGACCACGTATAACCACACCAGCCCAGGACCTCCACATCCAGCATGTTCACCTCCATGATCGTCTGAGACCAGCCACCATGACAGCTGCAGCAACAATCGGTTTGCATAACCAAAGAATTTCTGCACAAACTGTCAGAAACCATCTCAGGGAAGCTCATCTGCATGCTCGTCGTCCTCATCGGGGTCTGGACCTGACTGCAGTTCGTCATCATAACCAACTTGAGTGGGCAAATGCTCACATTCGATGGCGTCTCGCACATTGGAGAGGCGTTCTGTTCACGGATGAGTCCCTGTTTTCACTGTTCAGGACAGATGGCAGACAGCGTGTGTGGCGTCGTGTTAGTGAGTGGTTTGCTGACGTCAATGTTGTGGATCAAGTGGCCCATAGTGGGGGTGGGGTTATAATATAGGCAGGTGTATGTTATGGACAACGAACACAGGTGCATTTTATTGATGGCATTTTGAATGCACAGAGATACTGTGACGAGATCCTGAGGCCCATTGTTGTGCCATTCATCCACAACCAACACCTCATGTTGCAGCATGATAATGCATGACCCCATATTGCAAGGATCTGTACACAATTCCTGGAAGCTGAAAACATCCCAGTTCTTGCATGGCCAGCATACTCACCGGACATGTCACCCATTGAGAATGTTTGGGATGCTTGACAGCGTGTTTCAGTTTCTGCCAATATTCTGCAACTTCGCACAGCTATTAAAGAGGAGTGGACCAACATTCCACAGGCCACAATCAACAACCTGATCAACTCTATGCGACGGAGATGTGTTGCAATGCATGAGGAAAATGGTGGCCACACCAGATCCTGACTGATTTTCTGACCTTCCTCCCCCCCCCAGTAAGGCAAAACTGTGCACATTTCAGAGTGGCCTTTTATTGTGGCCAGTCTAAGGCACACCTGTGCAATATTCATGCTGTCTAATCAGCACCTTAATATGCCACACCTGTGAGGTGGGATGGATTGTCTCGGCAAAGGAGAAGTGCTCACTGACACTGATTTAGACAGATTTGTGAACAATATTTGAGAGTAATGGGTCTTTTGTGTATGTAGAAAATGTTTCAGATCTTTGAGTTCAGCTCATACAAAATGGGAACAAAACCGAAAGTGTTGCGTTTATATTTTTGTTCAGTATATATATAATATAGTACTAATAATAAGAATGAGGAAAAAACGGTTTTGTCTCAGGTGTCAAATGTTTTACCTGTAAAAGGAGATTCTTTGATTAATGACAAGCATGTTATTAATAGTTTTAAAAGCAGGGATGTGAATCATTATAAATCGTGTACAAACAGATGGGGACAGAATTTTTATCAAGGGAATAATAAACCCTATGATGATAGAAGACTACATTTTACTAGACTCCATTATTTTAAAGGGAACCTGTCACCGGGATTTTGGGTATAGAGCTGAGGACATGGGTTTGATAGATGGCCGCTAGCACATCCGCAATACCCAGTCCCCATAGCTCTGTGTGCTTTTATTGTGTAAAAAAACTGATTTGATACATATGCAAATTAACATAAAAGAGTCATATCTTACTTGTGTGACCAGAGAAGAGTCATATTTTCAAGCTCTGACTCATCTCAGGTTAATTTGCATATGTATCAAATAGTTTTTTATACATAATAAAATCCTGTCTTCTCACATTTTGAGAAGGTACATATTTATTCACCTGCTGGCTTCAGGTTTCAAGGAATTTAATTAAACGCTAAAAGATGGAGGGGGTGATAATTCAATAAATTAATCACAGAGAGACCTTTCGAATATATTCCATTAATACTCTAGTTCCTAACTGCCAGGGGCAGGCTGGGAATTTAAAGTGGCCTTTGAAAAAAACCTAAAAGTGGCCCCAATTTATAGGCGAGTCCAAACTGACAGAAGGCAGAGAACACAAGTAGGCAGGAACAACAGAAGTAGGCGGGCAGCACAAAATCCCGCCCAGTAAAACCAAATACCACAGTGCACCATAAAATACTGCCCTATCACCAGACTGAGGACAGTGATACAGCTGAATTCAGGAGGGCAGCTGTGGCTGCTGGCCAGGTGCATAAGTACCTGATGCTCCTCGCATTAATTAATACTGAGAGACTCAGATCGTTATGGAACTGACCTGTGGCCATGAGGGGGGCTCGGGTTGCTTCCTAGGCATCAGCCCATCCGGAAATGAGGTAATCTTTTAAACCAGCTCATTATGTCAGATACGAGCTGATAACCTAGGGAGTATAGGGAGAGGGAATCCCCGGTTGGATAGGCTTCATGAATCAGGTGACTTCGATACATGACAGTATGCATAATGAAGTATGGGTCTTTTCCCTTTTTATTGGTTATTTGGGGTCATGTGATTGGAGGTCTTTTTCCATATTGTGTTTTCGTTTTCTGTGGAATAAGTGGTATATAGTATATTGAATTTATTGATGGATGACTGAGTAATGTCTTTATTTGCTATTTTATATACTCATATGCTTTTATGAATTTGTAATATATGTGTGGGTATATATAGTGAACACCAGACAGGATACACATGCCCCGGAGGAAGCTGTTGTGAAACTCGAGTTGGGCAAGCCATGATGTCAATATGATTTTTCTATATGACATGATGCTTTTATCTTGTGAGTACAATACAATCTTTGTGTTGATTTAACCCTGTGGCGGTATTTCACTATGGGTGGTTGCTTGTGTATCTCTGGTGCTCTACAGTTCTATTAATTAGAGTAATTGGAGACAGGGAATCAGCAAGCGGGGATGCAACAGCCTGGAGAAATATGATACACAGGAGGAGCCATGTTGCTGAGAACGTGGACCCTCTGCATTATAAATCACGTATTGTACACTTGTATTGCCAATTTCTAAGTGCATAAAATAAATTTTTGGGGAAAAACAAACAAACAAACCAAAACACTTAAAATCTCTGGAGATGCCCTATAAAATAGTTTGAACTACTGTTTCAGGTGTTTTTACTGAGATTTAAAATGCTACCCTTTGTATTGTAACATACGTGTTGTACAGTTGTATTGAACTTTTTCCCCCCACACCAACAATGGAAAAAAAAAAATACTTTACTGTTCAAATGGGGAAAAACATGTTCTTGCAGGTAGCTCCTTTTGAGGTTCTGCAGCAGCTGCAGCTGTGTTATAGCGCAGTACCTGCAGCTAGATGGCACTGCCTAGCATACACCCAACTTCAGCTTCTTACTTCTCACTCCCTAGCTGAAAGTTTTCCATACCTTTGCCTATTTTACACAATTATTCTTCCTTCTAGCCTTTTCCTTCACTGACACACGAATAGAAGCTTGATTGTGACTCTACACTGTCCCTAAGATAGCTTTCTGTCAGACACTGCATAGACGCATCCACCCTCACAGCCCAAAACAGAATGATGTTCTCCAAGGGCACCTGTTGGCATCCTTCTTTTTCCTCCCTCATGCTTTTTTCCTGCCAACATGTGGAGTAAAATCTTTCTTAGCGCCATTTTACTGGATTAATCTGAAGCGATCCTGAAAAGGTTCAAGTTCGCTTTGTGGACAAATTTTTGTGCAATTCATAACAAACCCGGTTTATTACAAACTGGTTCAGTCATCATTACCTAAAGCATAACTTTTGTTTATTAACACTATCAGCCCCAGGCAGTTTTCCATTTTTGCTTGGGTTTGTTATTTTCTAAAGGCATCATTTAATATTGCATAATAAAAAATTGAAGAGTCGAACATTTTGATTTTCTTTTTTACATAATGCCATTCACCATATGGGATAAATACATTAATATTTTAATAGGCATTTTGTGATGCAGCATTTCCTATGATGTTTATTATATTGTTCATTTTTTTTATGAGGAAAGGGGGTGATTAGATTTTTTAGATTTTTAAAAACTTTTTTCCTTTTTATTTTTTTTAGCCCTCTGCTTTACATTGCAACAAATTATTATTGCAAAGTTTTGCAGATTTACTGTATTCTTATAGAGCCCTGCCACCTGCAGGCCTCCATAAGAACTACAGCTGTAATAGCAGGGGAAGTTAGGGGCCTAGGGGCTAGGGGTTTACTAGGGCCATTTTTATATAGGGTAAGGTTCCGGACGGGGTCGCTCTTATCAGGGCGGGTGGTCTGTGGTTAGGCTATCAGGGCCAGATTAGCACCCCCCTGTAAGGCAATATCAGGGACAGTTCTTTACCCACCCTGTCCTTCAATACCACATCATCATCTAGCCCAGGGATGGATTTTTTTTGCTTTCCCTCCGGGATTCATGGATGTGCACTGGAACCCACCGGATTGTGGTAGGACATATTGTTTTTGATTTGGTGCCGCCGAGCACCTGATTTAGTGCCGCCAAACACTTGTTATTGCCTACCACATCTATGCTTTTTGCTTAACTTTAATAATTTTATTTATTTTCATTTTGAGGGATATATTTTCCCTTCACACGTCTGCAAAATGTGTCCGCATCCGTTCCGCAATTTTGCGGAACAGGTGCAGACTCATTCATTTTCAATGGGACCGGAATGTGCTGTCCGCATCCGCATTTGCGGATCCACATCCGCATTTGCGGATCCGCACTTCCGCATCTGTGCTTCCATTCCCGCAAAAAAATATAACATGTCCTATTCTTGTCCGCAATTGCAGACAAGATTAGGCATTTTCTATTATAGTGCCGGCGATGTGCAGTCCACAAATTGCGGAATGCACATTGCCGGTGTCCGTGTTTTGCAGATCCGCAAAACACTTACGGACAGGTGAATGGACCCTCATAGTAACATTATTAAAGGCTACGTTTTATCTTCAAGTATATTCTAATGGATTGCCTTCCTTATACAATGTTATAATATACTTTCTTGTATTGTGCGGCAGTTGTGTGCGGTTCTGCTGCGATACTGCAGGTATATAGAGGGACAAGCGTTATTGGAACAAATAATTTCTACTAGTGTGATATATAAGTCGTCCCCCAAAAAAACAGATTGAAGCGGGGTGTTATACCAATATACTTTCTTTATAGTGCATTTGGATACTCTGTAGTGCATTTGCGCGTACGCGAAAATTAAATTGCCGATATTTCGCATTGAAATTAGTTTTTTATGGAGATCGTAAATTCGAATAATACATCTGGTATGTCACTGTCCATGTTGTGGGACTATTTGTTCACTTCTAGTAATTATTTCTTGGCTGCAAATATGAGCTGAAGGTTTTTCAGGTTCGCCTGCCATTAAAATGAACGGGACCCGCAGAAAACTTGCGGTTCGCGAACATTTGATCGCCATCGCGAACTGTCCCGGCAGATGTTCGTCCATCACTACTCATTACCAGTAGTGTGAAACTAGCCTTACTTAAAAAATAACACAGTAAAAACCATTACAATAAATACATTTTTGTAATAAACTTACTATTAAATATCACAAAACAGTATTTGGTATCCCTCATAATAACCAATACAATATATTTAGTATATAATAACCTCTACAAAGACATTATTTATGGTTATTGGTAAAGAACGAAAAGAAAAATGGTGCAATTGTTTTTTTTCCTGTCATTCAACCCATAATAAAAGCTGCTAGAATGTAAACATGAGATCTAGTCCCCTGACCAGCCAGATTTACCAACATCTTTTCCAGGATATGAATCAGTGGAATGACATTGTTCATCCTTTATCCTGGCGACTGACAAATAAAGTGGCCTCCTCAAAGGGCACGAGCAAATGGCAGGTGTCACGCATGAGCTGCCACTGGCTAACATCGAAGTTACACAGGGGAGTACCTCTGTCCGCCTGTATCATCAAGAGTCGGTCCAACATATGAAGGGTAGAATTCCAACAGGTGGAAACGTCACATATCAGCCTATGCTGGGGGACGCCGTTGTGCCGCTGTAGCTCAAGGAGGGTGTGCTTGGCGGTGTATGAGTGGCTGAAGTGCATGCAAAGTTTCCTGGACATTTTTAGGATGTCTTGCAGATGGGTGGAACACTTCAGGAACCGCTTTACAACCAGATTGAACACATGCGCCATGCAAGGCGCATGGCTTAGCCCTCCTTGATGCAGCTCCGACACCATGTTCTTTCTATTGTCGGTCACCATGGTTCAGATTTTGAGTTGTCGCAGAGAAAGCCAGGATTCTATTTCTTGATGAAGGACGCGGAGCAGTTCCTCCCCTGTGTGACTCAGTTCGCCCAGGCAAACTAGGTGCAAAACAGTGTGACACCGCCGTGCCCTGCACATGTGATATACTGGTGGGGCACTGTGAATTGTCCCTGCAGTGGAGGCTGAGGACAAGGTAGAGGATGAGGAGGCAGAGGCGGACATTGTCGCAGGAACAGCGGCGTGAGAACGTGGAGGCTGAAGCTGCGTCACCTGGCCAAGTTGCTGGATTGGCTGGGCAGGAATCACATTTACCCAGTGGGCCGTAAAGGACATATATTGTCCTTAACTGTAGTTACAGCTCCACACATCGCGCTGCAGTGCACTTTGGCAGACACCGACAGGCTCAAGGACTGTCCCACCTTCTGTTCTACATATGTGTGCAGGACTGCTACTGCCTTTTTGGCAAAGAAATGATGGCTTGGGACTCTCCACAAGCCATCAGTTCTCTGAAAGGTGCAGAGTACACCACTTGGAAAGGGAGGGACTGCAGTATCAGCAACTTGACCAGGAGCACTGTAACGGGGTTCCGAAGGTGCACTCGGTCCCCCATTACCCGCAGAACTGTTGCTTAGCTTTGGGAATGAGGATCTGTGTTTGACCTCATTCCCAGGGCGGCTTTACTGCTGGGTGGCTCCCTGCTCCTAAGTCTGCCTTGAGCGCCGAGCTGATCACTCGGTGCTCAACTGGTTGGTCTGTCGGTCATGTGACCCTGGCCACGTCACATGACCCTCACTCCCCACTATAAATACAGGCAGCCTGCTAGCCACAGGTTGCCTGTTAATGTCTAGGTTCCTGGCTATTTGTTGGACTACTGAATACTCACCTGATTCCGTTCCCTGACGATCCTTTGCCTGCTCCTCCTGTACTGCGCATCCGTCCTGATATTGTGACCTCGACTGCCACCTGACTACTCTCTTAGGACTCCTCTTGTACTTCTCTGCTCTCCTGGTATTTGACCCCGGCTTCTCCTGACCATTCTTTGCTTAACCCTTTGTACTGCGTAGCTCTCTTGGTTCTGACCCGGTCCGTTCAGGTTCCATATTTTGTCTTGTTTGTCTTCCCTGCACGTATCCTAAGTTAGGGACTGTCGTCCAGTTGTCCCCTGTCATCAGGACTCGTGAGGCAAGTAGGCAGGGCCAAGGGTGAGGGTGGAGCGCAGTGGTCACTATCCCTCCCCCTGTGTGTGTGTGGACGTGACCGTTACAAGCACGTTCAGCTTCTGCGCCGTTGGATGAGTGCATGCATACTGTTGTCTCTTCCTGTGACTGAGGTGGTGGAGCCGTGACTGCCTGAAATCGGGTGCGTGCCACTGGGTGATGCAGCGGTTGCTTCGGCAGGCTGGACCACAGCATTGGAGACACAGTTCTCCCAGGCCACTTTATGGTGACACTGCATATGTTGATGCAGGGCCGTGGTGCCAACATTGACACTTTGGCCACGCTTCACCTTCTGCCCACAGATTCGTCAAATAGCCATGTTCACCTCCCCTGGCAGCTTAACAAAAAACTCCCACACTGCCGAGTAGGTGATTTTTTCCCCAACACTCCTCACTGACTGACTGCTACTGCCACTGCCTCCGTGAACCCCTGCACCACTACTTTCCGGGCCGGTAGGCTCCTGCGAAGTGGGTGATCTACTCCAGGCACGTTTGGCTCCCGACCTCCCACTGCTGCCACCCTGCTGACTCCCGGCCACGCTACCGACTAGCTGGTTCCGCCGCTGCCTCACACGCAAGCTGCCACCTTCTTCTCCCAATGATGATGAAGCCCCTTCGTTACCCGGCTCCCAATTGCGATCGGCTACATCATCATCGAGTACTGTCTGCACGTCACTGATGTCCTCCTCAATGGTCTCTAAGCCAGGAGCCTGACCGCTCGCAACACCAGCTCCCACGGCAGTCTACTCATCACTACTTGTAGGTGGTCAGCTAAGACCTGTCCTAGGTTGCTAGTATAGCCTTATACAGTACAGATAAAATGAACAAGATACAGCGGCTCACCCCTATTTTGTATGGATAGGTGCTCACCCTCCGGTCCTACCCTCAGGACCTGGGAAGAGTAAATAAAGTGTATGCAAAGATGAGGGGGCACACTCAGAAGGGAAACACTAGATGGATGATTTGATGGTATTTTAATACTTTAAAAACACACCCTTAAAATTTATATAAAACATACATAAAAAACGTACATCACACATATGGAGCACGTAACATGCAACAATCCTACACAATAATTTATAACTGTCGGTTGATATAGCAGCAATGTTGATAATAGTGCAAGCAATGTCCCAATCAAACTCTTGTAATAATGGCAAGTATGGCCAAATGTCCCAATCAGAGTCCTAATTTTGTGCGGTACTAATATAGAGATGGCACTATGGCCAATTATGTTGGGGCAAATGATGATGGTATAACAACGGCACTATGGCCAAATCCTGATGGAGCGGTAGTGGTAATTATATACCAATGTCCGGTAATATCAGCGTACAGAGATATGTACAAGTTATTAACGCTGAGACTGGCCTCCAGTTACTTACAGTCTCTCGCAGCTTGTGGTATCCCGGTCTTACCCCTCCTGGCTGCCTGACCGCAGCGCTGGCTTCCCAGGTGGCCGTACACTCGCAGCTTCCCACGTGGTGTACTCGGCCTAGCGTGGCGTCCCACGTGACCTGGTTGTCTAGGGTACCGGATGGACTCTTGGCTGACGTCACTGTTGTGCGACTGTAACTCCGGTTCTATGATAAAGGTAAATCTCATACGCTTGTATCCTCTGATATCGAGCTTCCTTATTCTTTCTGTGAATCCACGCTCACTCTGCAATGCCAGACGCGTTTCAGGGTCTTACGCCCCTTCCTCAGTGGCCAACCGAGTGAGTGGATTCTCACTCCTTATAAATGGAATTTTCTTGCCCACAATTCCACTTTTCTGTGCTTATCCTAATATGTGGGATGGATTGGATTGCTACTTCTTTGTATCACAATTCATAGTTAAAATATACTTAAATGAAGATTATAATTATAAATACTACATCCCATATGTTTAATTCACAATAAAAACGGTTCATAGAGAAGACTGCAAGGTCAGAAAATCATTCTGAAGGAAACCGCATCAAAAACGCATCAATGTGAACTGCTTTTTGTGTGCATTTTTTTTTATCATTATAGTCTACAGGGTCAGGCAATCCTTCTGAAGGGAACCGCACCAAAAACGCATCAATATAAGTGCGTTTTATGTGCTGTTTTATAGTTTATTGGTCATTTCCTTGCCATATAGAACAATGTTCATCAGAACTCATTAATGACATACATATTTTGCCTAAGGTTGTTGTTGTATAACTGAAGCTCATCAAGAGTATGCTAAGAGTGTGCAAAGCAGTAATCAAAGCAAAAGGTGGCTACTTTGAAGAACCTAGAATATGACATATTTTCAGTTGTTTCACACTTGTTTGTTATGTATATAATTCCACATGTGTTAATTCATAGTTTTGATGCCTTCATAGTCATGAAAATAAAGAAAACTCTTTGAATGAGAAGGTGTGTCCAAACTTTTGGTCTGTACTGTATGTTTATACAGCTAAACCTGCTAATAACATTAATACAGTTCCTATGTTTATGTGTTAAAGACAAAAGCAGAGTTATTTACTGTGACATCATGTTTTGGATGTCATATAACTGTTATATTTTGTGTTCACAGAAGCAGAAAAAGATAATATGCCTTTATGATTCATTTTGTAATGTAAGGTACGCTCAGTGACAACACAGCAGAAACAACAGAAAGTATAGTGTTAATCTGTTGTTGCTGGGCAGAAGTCTAGACCAACCACAGCCAGCTTCTCACACAGCAAGATTTTTCACCAATCACAGCCAGCCTCACACACAGCCTGTGTAGGAATTCCCCTAGCAGGAGCTGCTGGAATCATTACTCACCAGAGAAAGGAGCTGAAGAGACATTCACTCCACTGAGAGCTGAGTTTATGGGAACAAGAGGCCAAAATAGGTATTTATTTATTGTGATTAGATCTGTATACTGAACCAGTTATATATGTGTTTACTTACAGTTCCACCAAATACAAAGTTCACAATTGCAAATACAATTGCAAATACTAATTGCAAGCATACAAACCAGATTCCATACAAACTGTGAACTGCTCATACCAGATCATAAGCAATTGCATACTGCAAACTGCAAACCAAGTTGAGCAAGCAGAACTATTAGTTAGACCTCAGATATACCTCTCAGAGAGATTATAAAGTGCTTAAATAACTTAAATTGAGAGTACAGATATCAAAAGAGACAAATATATCCACCATTTTATGTTGAATGACAAGATTGAACAGTTGAACCATCTTAATCATAGCGCCATATCTTTTCAACACGTGTAATATACATGGACTATCTGCTGTGGAGGCGGCAGTGTTATATGAAGAAAAGTTGAAGTTAATAAAGAAGTTATTTCAAGCATTTGGTGTGCTCTTTAAACCTACTGTTTCCATAGAACGGCGCTAGAGGAATTACAGAGTAATAGACAGTCTGGTTAAACTAAAAGTCAGAGATATCAAACTTCTTCTAATGCCACAGCGCAAAAGACACTTCATAGTGCTGCGCCTGCCACACTACTTGCCCGCCTACCTGAGGAAGAGGCAGATGTCTCCTCCTGATCTTGGCTGGGCAGTAGCTGCTGACTGTCCTCTAGTAGCTCGTCCTCGCTGTATAGTGGAGCTGAGCTCACAGCATAAATTACTTCTCTGGCTGAGGGAACAGAAAAGGACAGAGGAAGGTTGAGGACAGATAAGGGCACAGGGCCTGTTCCCGGGCCATGCCAACTAAGGGTTGTGTCTGACGAACCCACAGACTCTTGGCTGGGGGTGTTTCATGTTACTTGCGACAAAGTCCAAGTTTGATTCACCCATTCAAGAACCGCTGGGTTTCTGGTCAAGACACGACCGCTAGCTAACACTGGGAGCTCAGGCCTCTCGAAGTGACCCCTGCTGCCACGCCCCCTAAGGGTCCATTAACACGTCCGCATGTGTTTTGCGGATCTGCAATTTGTGGATCCGCAAAACACGGAGACCGCCGGCACTCTCATAGAAAATGCCTTTTCTTGTCCGAAATTATGGACAAGAATAGGACATGTTCTATTTTTTTGCGGAACGGAACTGCGGATCCACAAATGCGGATGCGGACAGTACATTCCGGCCCCATTGAAAATTAATAGGTCTGCACCTGTTACGCAAAACTGCGGAACAGATGCGGACCCATTTTGCGGACGTGTGAATGGACCCTTACTCATTTATGCCTTTGCCCCTCCCCTGTGCAGGGCCTGTCACTTCTCTTTCTGACGTACTGTTACATAGTAACATAGTACATAAGGCCGAAAAAAGACATTTGTCCATCCAGTTCGGCCTGTCATCCTGCAAGTTGATCCAGAGGAAGGCAAAAAAAAACTGTGAGGTAGAAGCCAATTTTCCTCACTTTAGGGGAATAAAAAATTCCTTCCCGACTCCAATCAGGCAATCAGAATATCTCCCTAGATCAACGACCCCTTTCTAGTAGCTATATCCTGTAATATTATTACACTCCAGAAATACATCCAGGCCCCTCTTGAATTCCTTTATTGTACTCACCATCACCACCTCCTCACTGCTCTTACCTTAAAGAATCCTTTTCTATGTTTGTGTACAAACCTTCTTTCCTCCAAACGCAGAGGATGTCCCCTCGTCACAGTCACAGTCCTGGGGATAAATAGATGATGGGATAGATCTCTGTACTGACCCCTGATATATTTATACATAGTAATTAGATCTCCCCTCAGTCGTCTTTTTTCTAACGTGAATAACCCTAATTTTGATAATCTTTCAGGGTACTGTAGTTGCCCCATTCCAGTTATTACTTTAGTTGCCCTCCTCTGGACCCTCTCCAGCTCTGCTATGTCTGCCTTGTTCACTGGAGCCCAGAACTGTACACAGTACTCCATGTGTGGTCTGACTAATGATTTGTAAAGTAGTAGGAATATGTTCTCATCACGGGCATCTATGCCCCTTTTGATGCAACCCATTATCTTATTGGCCTTGGCAGCAGCTGCCTGACACTGTTTTTTGCAGCTTAGTTTGCTGTTTATTAAAATTCCTAGATCCTTTTCCATGTCAGTGTTACCGAGTGTTTTACCATTTAGTATGTACGGGTGACTTGTATTATTCCTTCCCATGTGCGTAACTTTACATTTGTCAGTGTTAAACCTCATCTGCCACTTATCTGCCCAAGCCTCCAATCTATCCAGATCCCTCTGTAGTAGTATACTGTCCTCTTCAGTGTTAATTACTTTACACAGTTTAGTGTCATCTGCGAAAATTGATATTTTACTATGCAAGCCTTCTACAAGATCATTAATAAATATATTGAAGAGAATAGGGCCCAATACTGACCCCTAAGGTACTCCACTAGTGACAGTGACCCAATCTGAGTATGTACCGTTAATAACCACCCTCTGTTTTCTATCATTGAGCCAGTTACTTACCCACTTACAGACGTTTTCTCCCAGTCCGAGCATTCTCATTTTATATACTAACCTTTTATGTGGTACAGTGTCAAATGCTTTGGAGAAGTCCAGATACACAACATCCATTGATTCGTCGCTGTCAAGTCTAGAACTTACCTCCTCATAGAAACTGATTAAATTAGTTTGACATGACCAATCCCTCACGAAGCCATGCTGATATGGCGTTATTTGCTTATTTCCGTTAAGATGCTCTAACATAGCATCTCTCAGAAAACCTTCAAACAGTTTACCCACAACAGATGTTAAACTTACCGGCTTATAGTTTCCAGGCTCTGTTTTTGGACCCTTTTTGAATATTGGCACCACATTTGCCATGCGCCAATCCTGTGGGATATTCCCTGTCAGTATAGAGTCCGCAAATATCAGAAATAAGGGTCTAGCTATGACATTACTTAATTCCCTTAGGATACGGGGGTGTATACCATCTGGTCCTGGCGATTTGTCTATTTTAATCTTTTTAAGTCGCTGTTGTACTTCTTCCTGGGTCAGACAGGACACTTTTAGATCAAATAAATAAATAAAAAGTAAATTAATACATGCCAAAAAGGGCTCTAATTTTCTCACTTCACCACACAACAACTTATAAGCCCCTTTTTTTACCCCCACCAATACATGCCAAAAAAAGGCTTTAGAACATATATCTGCGGCCATGAACGGCAAATAAAGTTTTTTTTTTGCCACTAATACACGCCAAAAAGGGCTGTAATTTTCCTACTTCACCACACAACGGATAATAAACCCCTTTTCCCCCCCCCACTAATACATGCCAAAAAAAGGCTTTAGAACATATAACTGCGGCTGTGAACGGCAAATACAATTTTTTTTTTGCCACTAATATACGCCAAAAAGGGCTGTAATTTTCTTACATCACCACACAGCGGCGCCCCTTTTCCCTCCCCCACTAATACACAACAAAAAAGGCTTTAGAACATAGAACTATGGCTGTGAACGGCAAATACTATTTTTTTCCCCACTAATACACGACAAAAAAAGGCTTTAGAACATACACTGAACAAAAATATAAACACAATACTTTCAGTTTTGCTCCCATTTTGCATGAGCTGAACTCAAAGATCTGAAACATTTTCTACATACACAAAAGACCCATTACTCTTAAATATTGTTCACAAATCTGTCTAAATCTGTGTTAGTGAGCACTTCTCCTTTGCTGAGATAATCCATCCCACCTCACAGGTGTGGCATATCAAGGTGCTGATTAGACAGCTTGAAAATTGCACAGGTGTGCCTTAGGCTACTTTCACACTAGCGTTCAGAGCGGATCCGTCTGCTGTCTGCACAGACGGATCCGCTCCTATAATGCAGACGTTTGGATCCGTTCAGAACGGATCCGTCTGCATTATAGCTTAGAAAAAATTCTAAGTGTGAAAGTAGTTCAGACGGATCCGCCAGACTTTACATTGAAAGTCAATGGGGGACGGATCCGTTTGAATATTGAGCCATATTGTGTCATCTTCAAACGGATCCATCCCCATTGACTTACATTGTAAGTCTGGACGGATCCGCTTGCCTCCGCACGGCCAGGCGGACACCCGAACGCTGCAAGCAGCGGGCATTGCGGGAAAATGTGCGGGTGCGTTACAGGAACACCCGCGATTTTTCCGCGCGAGTGCAAAACATTGTAATGCGTTTTGCACTCACGTGTGAAAAATCGCGCATGTTTGGTACCCAAAGGGTTAGGTGCTGGGTAGATTGTATTATTTCCCCTTATAACATGGTTATAAGGGAAAATAATAGCATTCTGGATACAGAATGCATAGTAAAATAGCGCTGGAGGGGTTAAAAATAAATAAATTATAATTGAACTCACCTTAGTCCACTTGATCGCGATGCCGGCATCTCCTTCTGTCTCCTTTACTGAACAGGACCTGTGGTGAGCATTAATTACAGGTCAAGGACCTGTGGTGACGTCACTCTGGTCATCACATGATCCATCACCATGGTAAAAGAACATGTGATGGATCATGTGATGACCGGAGTGACGTCACCACAGGTCCTTGACCTCTAATGAATGCTCACCACAGGTCCTGTTCAGTAAAGGAGACAGAAGGAGATGCCGGGCATCGCGATCAAGTGGACTAAGGTGAGTTAAATTTTTTATTTTTATTTTTTTAACCCCTCCAGCGCTATTTTACTATGCATTCTGTATTCAGAATGCTATTATTTTCCCTTATAACCATGTTATAAGGGAAAATAATAATGATCGGGTCTCCATCCCAATCGTCTCCTAGCAACCGTGCGTGAAAATCGCACCGCATCCGCACTTGCTTGCGGATGATTGCGATTTTCACGCAACCCCATTCACTTCTATGGGGCCTGCGTTGCATGAAAAACGCAGAATATAGAGCATGCTGCTATTTTCACGCAACGCACAAGTGATGCGTGAAAATCACCGCTCATGTGCACAGCCCCATAGAAATGAATGGGTCCGTATTCAGTGCGGGTGCAATGCGTTCACCTCATGCATTGCACCCGCGCAGAATACTCGCCCGTGTGAAAGGGGCCTTAGTCTACCTGCGCACCAGGGGCGGACACACACAGCAGAGGGCCACTGTGCAAAGAATGTGCCTGGCCCCCACCAAGCCAATTCCTCAACCTAACCTATTCCCTCCTAACATTACATTACAGCAATACAAAACATACAGGGTAAGGCTACTTTCACACTTGTCAGAGAATGCAAGGAATTGGCCGGACACATACCACAGCATGCAGCGGTTTGTGTCTTGCTGATTCTCGGCATTTTTGCCAGATCGTGGCCAGATCTCTGCTGGACCCCATTATAGTTAATGGGGCCGACGGGCATTTTGTCTGCATCCAACAGTGCCGGATCACCTATCCCTTTCAGACCAGGCCGCCATGATGATTTCTTTCAGCCATCTCTTCTCTCTGCAGAGTTTGACAGACATCTTAGTTTCCTACTTTTTTATCCTCCCACCTTCTGAACACCCCATCCTGCCTCCTCTAATACTGTGCCGCTGTGCTCCCCAATACTATACTGCAGAAACAGATAAACCCCCTGAAAATATTAGTACCAAACAGATAGTACCCCCTTCAATAATTATTGGCACACAGTGCCCTAAAAAATACCTGCACCCAGGAAACAGTGTCCCCGACACTAATAGTGTAAATATAATGTCCCCCAAAAATAATGATGCAAAGCTGATACTGTGCCAGGGTGCGCCCCACAGTAATAATACTCCCCAAAAGTCCCACCAATATAAATAATTATCTGCCAGAGCACACTTAGTAGTAATAATGTCCCCACTGTGCCCCAGAAGTAATAATGCTCCCATAGTGCCCATACTAGTATTCATTTTCCCCATAGTCCCCAAGTTGTAATAAAGCCCACTATAATGCACCCGGTAGTAATAATTCTCTTTGTAATGTGTAACAGTAGAAAAATGCCCCCTTATAATGTGCGCCAGTACAAAAAATGCCCTGTTCTGTGGAAGTAAAAAAAATACCTCCTCTTAGTGCCCCCAGTAGAGCCAATATCCCCATAGTGCCATTATAATGTGTGCCAATGCCCCCTCCTGTGTGCCCCAAAAAAATCCTCTTAGTGCCCCCAGTTGAGGTAAGGTCCCCATAGTGCCCCATAATTTGCGCCAGTATAAAATACTCCTATATAGTGCCCCAATAGTGCTCCTCCCCCCATCCCATGGTGCCTTACATAATGTGCCAGTATAAAATGCCCCTATAGAGTGCCACAAGTAGATGCCGCGATAATGCTCCTCTCTCCCCTTCCTCATAGTGCCCCCATAATGTGTGCCAGTATAAAATGCCCCTATAGTACTCATCCCCACCCCCATATTGCACATACAGTTTGTGCCAGTATAAAATGCTACTATATAATGTGTGCCAGTAAATAATAGCCTCTAGTAGATGCCCCCATAGTGCTCCCCTCCTCCATGTGTGCTAGTAAATAATGCCCCCTAGTAGATGCCTCCATAGTGCTCCTCTCCCCATGTGTGCCAGTAAATTGTGCCCCCTAGTAGATGCCCCCATAGTGCTCCCCCCCATTTGTGCCAGTATAATGCCCCCTAGTAGATGCCTCCATAGTGCTCTTCTCCCCCATGTGTGCCAGTATAATGCTCTCTAGAAGATGCCCCCATAGCGCCCCATACTGTACAACACATACTTACCTCCATGCCACTCTCAATGAAGCGATGCATGCCTGTGTCCCGCGCTGTACTGCTCAGGCGGTGCGATGATGTCATCGCACTGCCTGCACCAACCTCTAATAGGCTACAGGTATCAGGCCTGCAGCCTACCAGAGGAACGGGTAAGGGAAATGCCTCTCCCCTGCCCTGCCGATTTTTGTATGAGAAAAAACTGTGTAGTACAGTATCAGTATAGTGAATGAGATTAGACATATCTCATGTAGACTTTTCATATTTTTCCATGCGGATATTGTCCTGTCGTGTGGATTTTGAAATCTGCAGCATGTCATTTGTTTATGTGAATATTAGTGCGGATTTCAACCTTTGCAATGCAAAGGGTGAGATTGAGGTAAAACCGCATTAAAATCCACAACAATATCCGCAAGTAACACATGCGGATTTTGGTGCAGATGTGGACATGCAGATAAATCTGCACAAAATTCTGCATGGAAGTTCTCTTAGGAATCCCGCACTCACATGTAGGTAGCTTTAGGGTCAGTGTCGGACTGGGGTACCTAGGGCCCACCAGTAAAATAAATTTTGGGGGCCCACCGTACGGATACATTCAAATATAATAAATAATCCAACAAGTTTTTTATATGAACATAGGCTGGTTGAGGTGCGGTGAATTGAATATATATATATATATATATATATATATACAGTACAGACCAAAAGTTTGGACACACCTTCTCATTCAAAGAGTTGTCTTTATTTTCATGACTATGAAGGCATCAAAACTATGAATTAACACATGTGGAATTATATACATAACAAACAAGTGTGAAACAACTGCAAATATGTCATATTCTAGGTTCTTCAAAGTAGCCACCTTTTGCTTTGATTACTGCTTTGCACACTCTTGGCATTCTCTTGATGAGCTTCAAGAGGTAGTCCCCTGAAATGGTCTTCCAACAGTCTTGAAGGAGTTCCCAGAGATGCTTAGCACTTGTTGGCCCTTTTGCCTTCACTCTGCGGTCCAGCTCACCCCAAACCATCTCGATTGGGTTTAGGTCCAGTGACTGTGCAGCACCCCATCACTCTCCTTCATGGTCAAATAGCCCTTACTTTCAAAGTTTTCCCAATTTTTCGGCTGACTGACTGACCTTCATTTCTTAAAGTAATGATGGCCACTCATTTTTCTTTACTTAGCTGCTTTTTTCTTGCCATAATACAAATTCTAACAGTCTATTCAGTAGGACTATCAGCTGTGTATCCACCTGACTTCTCCTCAACGCCACTGATGGTCCCAACCCCATTTATAAGGCAAGAAATCCCACTTATTAAACCTGACAGGGCACACCTGTGAAGTGAAAACCATTTCAGGGGACTACCTCTTGAAGCTCATCAAGAGAATGCCAAGAGTGTGCAAAGCAGTAATCAAAGCAAAAGGTGGCTACTTTGAAGAACCTAGAATATGACATATTTTCAGTTGTTTCACACTTGTTTGTTATGTATATAATTCCACATGTGTTAATTCATAGTTTTGATGCCTTCAGTGTGAATCTACAATTTTCATAGTCATGAAAATAAAGAAAACTCTTTGAATGAGAAGGTGTGTCCAAACTTTTGGTCTGTACTGTATATATATGTGTAGTACAGTAAATCTAATGTGTTATGTGCCACTTGTGCAGGGGGTGGGAGACTAGGGGCCCACCTTGCTCAGAGGCCCACCGGGGGGATTCCCCTGTACCCCTATGGGCCAGTCCGATCCTGTTTAGGGTGCTGTCACCGCCGGCCCAGGGAGAGATCCTAGAAGTTCAGATAGATGGAAGACATCCATTTCTACCATTGAGATTTGCACATGTTGTTAGCAGCTTAGGGTGAGTATCAGGGAATGCTAGGAGGTGACCTCTTTATTCCCTAGGTTTGGGGCCTAGACTGTTGTTGTTTAGTTGTGGTTCCCTTTGGTTGTCTTTCCTTCCCCGTATTTCCCGTGACATTATCAACCGCCGAATACCGTTACTGTTTCCCCTGCTCTGTGTTGTAAGTGATCCTGTCTCTGCACTGGTGGATCGCATGCAGGGGTTGTCGCTGGAGGTAGCAGACCTCCGTGAATCTGTTGCAGGGTGTCAGGCGTCTGTCTCCGCCAGTGGGGTCCAGACCTGCTCTGAACCTAAGATCGCCCTCCCGGACCGATTTGCCGAAGGAAGTGACAACTTCGTTCAGTTCAGCGAGACTTGTAAACTTTATTTTCGCTTACGCCCTCACTCCTCTGGTGACAAGAGTCAAAAGGTGGGGATCGTTATTTCTTCATTGAAAGGTGACGCTTAATCCTGGGCTTTTTCTTTACCGACCGAATCCCAATCCCTCCGGTCGGTGGATGATTTTTTCAGAGCCCTGGGACTTATTTATGATGACCCAGATCGATTTTCTCTGGCTGAATCTATGTTGCGCGGCTTGCAACAGGGAAATCAGTCTGCTGAGTCTACTGCTCTGAATTCAGGAGGTGGGTAACTGATTCTGAGTGGAATGACCCTGCTCTCTGGAGTCAGTTCTGTCAGGGGTTGTCTGAGAGACTAAAAGATGTCCTTGCACTCCATGAAAATCCTGTTTCATTAGAAGCTGCCATGTCTCTTGCGGTACGAATTGATAGACGTCTGAGGGAAAGGTGCAAAACTCCGTTCTCTCGAGACATATTACCTGAATGGAGGTCAGTCCCCTCTGACACTCGGGGTACTGAGACACCTGAGCCCATGTTTGGAGATGAACCTATGCAATTGAGACGGGTCTCTCCAGACCCTGGTGATAAGAACTTCAGGGCTAGAAAGAAACTTAGTTTTTTTTGTGGTAAAGGGGGTCATTTTGTTAATGTTTGTCCCTATGTAAAATATCAAGGCGAGAATATAAAAAAAAAAAGGAGTTACCAATAAGTTTTGTTCTCTAACTCTTGGCAAAGTAGTGGGGGAATATGAGAACATGCTCTTGTCTTTTATCGGTAGTACCCGTTTTCTCCTGCCTGCCAGGGTGGCGCTAGATTCCAAGAATATTGATGTGGAGGTATTTTTGAACAGCGGGGAAGGGGTTAACCTTGTGGATTACCAGTTTGTCCTGATGCATGGTTTTAAATCTAATGCACTGGACAAAGAGATCTCAGTGTTCGCTATTGATTCTGCTCCCCTTTCTCAAAAATCTTTGACTCACATGGTTCAAGATATCCATTTAAGGGTGGGGGATTCTCATGTTGAGGATATTTCCTGTTTTATAATGAAGGGTCTGCCGGCTCCTCTGGTGCTAGGGTTGCCATGGTTGTCCAAACATAATCCTGTCATTGATTGGCAAGCGAGACAGATCAAGGGCTGGAGTGATAACTGTATGGACAACTGTCTTGTCACATCTCTTGCTGGGAAATCCACTAAGATGTTGCCCCCATTTCTCTCTGATTTTTCTGATGTGTTCACTGAGCGTATGGATCAGGAGTTGCCCCCTCTCCCCTCATAGAGAATATAATTGCCCTGTCAATCTGATTCCCAGAGCTAGGTTGCCAAAGTCTCGGTTGTATAACCTTTCTGAACCCGAAAGAGTTGCTATGAGAAAGTATATTACTGAGAGTTTGGCAAAGGGACACATCAGACCATCTAAGTCACCTATGGCGGCGGAGTTCTTCTTTGTAAAGAAAAAAGATGGGACATTGAGACCATGTCTAGATTTCTGAGAGTTGAATTGCATCACTATCCGTGATCCTTATCCCCTTCCCCTGATCCCAGATTTGTTCAACCAGATTTTTGGAGCTAAGGTGTTTTCTAAATTAGACCTAAGAGGGACATATAATTTGGTAAGAATCAGAGAGGGGGATAAATGGAAGGCAGCTTTTAATAATTCTGTGGGTCATTTTGAGAACTTGGTCATGCCTTTTGGTTTGACCAATGCCCCGGCAGTATTTCAACATTTCATCAATGACATTTTTCATCATTTGGTGGGAAGGCTTGTTGTCGTATACCTGGATGACATATTGATTTACTCGCCCGAGATGGAGAGTCATCAGGATCATTTGAGACAAGTCTTGCTGATCATTCGGGAGAATAAGTTATATGCCAAGCTAGAAAAATGTGTGTTTGCTGTTCAAGAGCAGTGATGGTCAGTTCGCAGTGTTCGCCAGCGAACACATGCGGGCTTCCATCTTGACTCACCTGTCCGGCAATGCACAGGTAAGCCGCCAGAGGCCTTCATCGGGTTGTTCTCGGAACTGCCTGCTCCCGGTGACCGCATTTGATTTCAGACCGGTTCCCGGCACAGGTAAGGGCTTACCTGTGCATCACCAGACGGGTGAGTCAAGATGGCAGCCCGCATGTGTTCGCTGGCGAACACTGCAAACTGACCATTACTGTTCAAGAGATTCCTTTTCTGGGTTACCTGCTTTCCACTTCGGGGTTTCGCATGGATCCCGAAATAGTCAGTGCGGTCTTGGAATAGGATCTGCCCGACAATCATAAAGTGCTTATGAGGTTTTTGTGGTTTACCAATTACTACAGAAAATGTATCTTGAATTATTCCACTGTTGTCAAACCTCTGACTGACATGACTAAGGATGGGGTGGATTTCTCTGTCTGGTCGGAAGAGGCGTTACATGCTTTTTCCACTATAAAGAAATGTTTTTCTTCTGCTCCCATTTTGGTGCAGCCTGATGTGTCTCAGCCATTTATTGTTGAGGTGGAAGCATCAGAAGTGGGAGTTGATGCAGTTCTGTCGCAGGATCCTTCTCCTGGCAAATGGTGCCCATGTACTTTTTTTTCGAAAAAACTCTCTTCTGCCGAGAGAAATTATGATGTGGGCAATAGAGAGTTGCTGGCCATTAAGTTGGCCTTTGAGGAATAGCATCATTGGTTAGAAGGAGCGATTCATCCCATTACTGTATTTACTGATCATAAAAATCTGGCCTACCCCTGTAGTCGGCTAAATGTTTGAACCCAAGGCAGGCTAGATGGTCTTTGATTTTTACCAGATTTAATTTCATTGTCACTTTTCGCCCTGGGGTCAAGAATGTCAAGGTGGATGCCTAGTCGTGTAGCTCCTGGGGAAGGGGGGTGTGATACTGAGGATCCTGGTCCGATTTTGGCTGATGGGGTGGTTGTGTCCACCCTCTATACTGAACTGGAAGCGGAGGTGTTGGAAGTTCAGGGAGAGGCACCTGATTCCTATCCCCCAGGGAGGTTGTTTGTTCCTTCTGAGCTTCGTCACAAGGTGTTTAAGGAACATCATGATACTGTCTTTGCTGGACACCCTGGGAGCACATCCACTGTTGATCTTGTTTCTCGGAGGTTCTGGTGGCCAGGTTTACGTAAGAGTGTTGAGGGCTATGTGGCAGCTTTTGAGACCTGTGCACGTGCCAAGGTGACTCATACTCGGCCCTCAGGATCTCCTCTTCTTTTGTCCATCCCATCCCGTCCCTGGACGCACTTGTCCATGGACTTTATCAATGATTTTGCCCAGTTCTTCGGGGATGACGGTGATTTTAGTGGTGGTCGACCGCTTCAGTAAGATGGCACACTTTATTCCATTTTCTGGTTTACCCAATGCCAAAACTCTGGCTCGGACATTTGTTGATAACATTGTGAAATTACACGGCATTCCCTCTGCTTTCTGTACTCTCCTAGGGATTCGTTTGTCCTTCTCTTCGGCTTTTCACCCTCAATCGAACGGACAAACTGAACGCACTAACCAGAATCTGGAGACATATTTGAGGTGTTTTGTCGCTGAGAATCAGGAGGAGTGGTCCTCATTTTTGACTTTAGCTGAATTTGCTTTGAATAACCATCGTCAGGAGTCCACTGATAAGTCACCATTTTTTGGTGCATATGGGTTTCACCCTCAGTTCGGTACGTTCTCTGAGAATAGTTCCTCTGGTATACCTGATGAGGAGAGATTTGCTTCTTTCTTGTCATCTTTCTGGCGGAAAATTCTAATCAATTTAAAAAAGATGGGCGATAGGTATAAACGCATGGCTGACAAGAAATGTGTCTGGTCCGGACCTGAATGTGGGTGATTTGGTGTGGTTGTCCACTAAGAACATTAAATTGAAGAGGCCATTCTGGAAGTTAGGTCCAAGATTTATTGGTCCATACAAGATCTCTGACATTATTAATCTGGTTTCTTTTCGCCTTGAACTTCCTCAGGCTTTAAAGATCCATAATTTCTTCTTTAAATCTTTGTTAAAGAGTTATGTGGAACCTCCTGTACCATCTTCCTTGCCACCTCCACCTGTCACGGTTGATGGCAATCTGGAGTTTCAAATTTCCAGAGTTGTTGACTCTCGTGTCCTTCAGGGTTCCCTTCAATACGTCGTTCATTGGAAGGGTTACAATGTGGAGAGAATGTGGGTCCCGGTGACTGATGTGAATGCCAGTCGGCTTCAAAAGGCGTTTCACAGAGCCCACCCTGATAAAGTTGGTCCTGGGTGCCCGGAGGTCACCCGTAGAAGGGGGGGTACTGTGACCGCCGGCCCTGGGAGAGATCTTAGAAGTTCAGATAGACGGGAAGACTCAGGAGTCTATCTGATAGATCTCTCTTGTTTTCATTGTTGCTGACAGGTTTCCACCCCTTCGCAGATGCTGCTCATTATCAGTCAGGTGGCTCTTTATATGTTCCGCCTCTCACTTGTTTCCCTGCAGCTGATAGTTCTTTGGTGGAGTGCTCTGCTTGTGTGGTGGTTCTCCTGTTCCAGTAACATCTCAAGCTAAGTCCTTTTCCCTTTTCTTGGTGTGTCTGTTCTGACTAGGCCTCAGGGAGACGCTAGCTCCTTCAGTTTGGAAGGGGCCGGTTTCCTCTTTCCCTGTTCCCTAAGATGAGGGTTTGGTGCAGTGTTTCAGCAGTCTCAGGTTCCTGTGCATGTGCATTTCTACCATTGAGATTTTCACATGTTGTAAGCAGCTTAGGGAGAGTATCGGGGATTGCTAGGTGGTGACCTCTTTTTCTCTAGGTTTAGGGCCTACTCTGTTGTTGTTTAGTTGTGGTTCCCTTTGGTTGTCTTTCCTTCCCCGTACTTCCCGTGACAGGTGCCTTCACACACAGATTTTATTGCAAAAGTTTCTGTGACTGAAAATCAGTTCCATTCAACTGAATGAGGTTTTTGCAAGCCCCATTCAGATGAGGGAGAAACCGATATGAAGGCATCCTAACCAGGGTTGGACTGGCCCACTAGAGTACCAAAGCATCCTATGGTTGGCCCAGTTTCTGAAACCATAGTTGGCCCCAAAGGTCCAGGAGAAAAATCCCATTTGCAGCTGCCTTTGGAGCCAATCACTTGCCACTAGGATCTATTTCTTTGATTTAAATACTAGGCTTTATTGATAATATAGAGGTTGGGCCCAAATAATAATTTCCTCTGATGGGCCCAAGGAACCCCAGTCCAACACTGAAACTAACAACAATGATACTGTAATATTAACCTTTAATATTAGCTTAAAGGGGTTGTCTCACTTCAGCAAATGGCATTTATCATGTAGACAAAGTTAATACAAAGCACTTACTAATGTATTGTGATTGTCCATATTTCCTCCTTTGCTGGCTTGATTCATTTTTCCATCATATTCTACACTGCTCGTTGCCAGGGGTTATGACCACCCTGCAATCCATCAATGGTGGCTGTGCTTGTACAATATTGGAAAAAGTGCCACCCAGGGCCACGGGCATGCTCATAGAACAGCGCTTTTTCTACTCAGTGACCATACAAATTTTTTAATTATATGCAATTTAAAAAGTATTCAGATCTAGGTGCTGGTTTGAAAAACCGTTGAATATTTTTCATGGGACAACACCTTTAACCTTTTATATAACCCTTTAATGCACCACATAACCAAAAATATGTGAACATTCTATTATAATATCCATATGAATTTACCCAGCATTTAATTACAAAATTATGAGAATTAATATGGAAGTACAACTAGTTTGAAACATGGTTCCAATGGTTCATGTTCATTCCTGATATTGGTTATTCCTGATATTGGCTAATATCCTTAGTCAGTTTGCAAGGTCTGTTAACTCCTTAATGACCAGGCTATTTTTCACCTTAAAGGGGTTGTTCCATCTCAGACAATGGGGGCATATCGCTAGGATATGCCCCCATTGTCTAATAGGTGCGGCTCCCACCGCTGAGACCCGCACCTATATCGAGAACGGGGCACCGCAAGTGAAGGAGGGCAGACTGCGCATGCACAGCCGCCCTCCATTCATTTCTATGGGGCCGCCGAAAATAGCCAAGCCATTGCTCGGCTATTTTTGTTGGCCCCATAGAAATGAATGGGAGCCTGGGCCCCGCATGCACGGTTCGCTCCCATTCACTTCTATGGGAGCAGCGCTTGGTGGTGGACTGACCCTGGGAAATCTGGGGTCCCCCAGCCACAGCTCTCCCCGCTCCATTCTCATTATAGGTGCAGGTCCCAGCAGTGGGACCCGCACCTATCAGACAATGGGGGCATATCCTAGCGATATACCCCCATTGTATGAGATGGGAATACCCCTTTAAGGACCAGACAGATTTTTGCAAATCTGACGTGTAACTTTATGTGGTAATAACTTTGGAACGCTTTTACTTATCCTAGACATTCAGAGATTTTTTTTTCGTGACACATTGTACTTCATGATAGTCATAAATTTGAGTCAATATATTTCACCTTTATTGATGAAAAAATACAAAATTTACCAAAAAATAAAAAAAATTCACAATTTTCTAAATTTGTATTTTTCTGCTTTTAAAACTAAGTGATACCTCATAAAATATTTATTAATTAACATTCCCCATATGTCCACTTTATGTTGGCATCATTTTGTAAATGTCATTTTATTTTTTTGGAACGTTAGAAGGCTTAGAATTTTTTTATTTATAATTGTATATTTATTATTAAATAAAACAGAAATGAAAATACCCTTTTACAATAGAATAATGCACAAAAGTACAAAGTAAGGATAAAACATGAAATACATCACATACATATTGAATGAGCGTTTGTATCACTTGATAACAGTCAGTGATGGAAAATGAGAGACCGAGCAGAAATAAAGCAATAAAGTGAACTAATGGAGACTGTGTCTATCTGTAATCAGTCCAAGGAAGGACTACTAAGGCCTCTTTCACACTTGTGTTGTCCGGATCCGTCGTGCACTCCATTTACCGGAAGTGCCCACCGGATCCGTAACACCGCAAGTGAACTGAAAGCATTTGAAGACGGATCCGTCTTCAAAATGCGTTCAGTGTTACTATGGCAGCCAGGACGCTATTAAAGTCCTGGCTGCCATAGTAGTAGTGGGGAGCGGGGGAGCAGTATACTTACAGTCCGTGTGGCTCCCGGGGCGCTCCAGAATGACGTCAGAGCGCCCCATGCGCATGGATGACGTGATCCATGTGATCACGTCATCCATGCGCGTGAGGCGCCCTGACGTCACTCTGAAGCGCCCCGGGAGCCGCACGGACGGTAAGTATACTGCTCCCCCGCTCCCTACTACACTTTACCATGGCAAACAGGACTTTAGTGTCCTGGGAGCCATGGTAACCATTCAGAAAAAGCTAAACGTCGGATCCGGCAATGCGCCGAAACGACGTTTAGCTTAAGGCCGGATCTGGATTAATGCCTTTCAATGGGCATTAATTCCGGATCCGGCCTTGCGGCAAGTGTTCAGGATTTTTGACCGGAGCAAAAAGCGCAGCATGCTGCGGTATTTTCTCCGGCCAAAAAACGTTCCGTTCCAGAACTGAAGACATCCTGATGCATCCTGAACGGATTTCTCTCCATTCAGAATGCATGGGGATAATCCTGATCAGGATTCTTCCGGCATAGAGCCCCGACGACGGAACTCTATGCCGGAACACAACAACGCAAGTGTGAAAGAGCCCTTAAGCAGTGTATCCTAAACAAAAAGACATCAGGTAATAGCGGGAGAGCCTTAAAGACCCAAAAGCCCGGAGCTTCTCAGCTAATAATGCTTAACCTAACAAATACCCAACAGACAAGACAAATAACATAAACAAAGACATAAGGGACGGGGATGGGGGAAGAGGGAGCATTCCATTCACATGAGGTCGTCAAGGTTGCCTAGTGGCCCAGTAATTATCCCATAGGTCCCATATGGCGTTGAAAAGTGCCATTTTGTCCTGAAACATAGCAGTGGAGAACTCCATTGTTCGCACCTCCATCACCCTAGCATACAAATCAGAGACCCGAGGTGGTTCGGAGCTTTTCCAAGCTCGGGAGATTAGACAACGAGCTGCTGTTTAGTATCAATAGCAATAGCTTGAGTGCGTGTTTTTTAACTTGGATGGGGACCACATTGAGCAGGAAGGACATAGGATCAGGTCGGATTTCAATTCCAAAGATATCACTCAGGAGGGCGCCTACTCCGTTCCAGTAGGGACATATCTTGGGACAGTCCCAAAAAATATGAGGCAATGTACCCCTATGTAAGCCGCATCTCCAGCAATCACCCGGGACTACTGTATTCATTCTATGGAGGAGGTCAGGAGTGTGATACCAGTACATTAAGATTTTATATATTGGTTCTCCGGAGGAAGTACCGACATAGAGGATTTCGCTGCCCCCCTCCACATAAGGTGCCAGAGTGAGTCCGGTAAGGCCCTCCCCAGATACTCCTTCCACCGCACCATGTAGGAATGCCTTTGAACCCGATCAGGGAAGGGAGTCAGCAATATGGAGTAAATCTCAGAAATTAGACCTTTCGCATGTACCCCTTCCCTACAAAGGCATTCAAAGGGAGTCGGAAGGGAAACTGTGACCCCTGAAAAAATGGACTGAGCGAAGTGACTAATCTGGATATAAAAGAAGCTGGAGGAGGGGAGATCATATTTGGTCTGCAGGGTAGAAAACGGCAGAAGGTCCCTAGTGAAGGGGTCCACAATATCAGCAAACCGAAACACCCCCCGCTGAAACCATGGTCTCATTGTGGACGTGGTAAGACTAGCAGGAAGTGTGGGGTGATATAAGAAGGAGGTCATGGCGGAGTGATTGGAAACCAGAGGGAATTTGCTACTGCACTGCTGCCAGATGCGTCTGGTACAAGCCATGGGCCCTAGGAGATCCTTGGCTGGCAGGGTCCTGTCAGGTCCCGACCATAACATGGAGTTAGGATGTACAGGAGCTAGCCAGAGTCTTTCTACCTGCATCCAGACAGAGTATGGGTGCAAGGAAGCCCAGGCTATGACTGAACGTAGCTGGGCCACCCAGTAATATTTGGACAGATCCGGGGCCCCTAGACCGCCCTGGTGCCTACTAGATAGAAGGACCGACCGCGGGATTCTATGCCGCCTTCCCGCCCATATGAATCTAAGGAGGTGAGATTGAGTGGATCTCAGATCTTTAAGGGGAACTTTAATCGGTAAGGTCTCAAAAAGATACAGAAGCTTGGGCAAGATCGTCATTTTAGTTGCAGCAATACGCCCCATGAGAGACAGTGGGAGAGGATGCCACTTATCTAGAAGACCCCTAATCTCAGCATATATACGTGGGAAGTTAGCTTTGTAAAGCTCCCTATATCGGGGAGTGAGGTCAACATCCAAATATCGCAGTGAGTCCGTCTTCCAATGGAAAGGTAAGTTAACCCTGAGAGAGCCCAGGGCCGTCTGAGAAAGATTAAGAGGGAGGGCCTCAGTTTTATGGGTGTTGACCTTATACCCCGAGAGTCGACCAAACTCCTGTAGGATGGAGTGGAGGTTTGGTAGGGAAATGTGAAGCTTGGTAAGGGTAAGGAGGATATCATCTGTTACGGACGCAATGATATAGTCTGTTACGGACGCAATGATATCAAATATGTCTTTCTTTGTCTGTTTGTTTCAGTTTTACGTAATAAAGCATTTTTGAAAAAAAAAAAATGTTTTTTGTGTCTCCATTTTCTTAACGCCATATTTTTTTCTGCCGAATGTCTTGTGCAGGGGCTCGTTTTCTGCAGGAAGAGTTGATGTTTTTATTGGTAGCATTTTTGGGTAGATATGATTTTTTTGATCATTCATTCTTACACTTTATGGGGCAAGGGGACCAAAAAATATTTTTACAGCATTCACCTGAGGGGTAAGGACATTTTTATAGAGCAGATCGTTACAGACGTGGCAATACCTAACATGTATACTTTTTCTTATTTATATTTACACAATAATAGGATTTTTGAAACCAAAAAAATGGTGTTTTAGTGTCTACATAGTCTGAGAGCCATAGCTTTTATATTTTTTGACCGATTGTCTTAGATAGGATCTAATTTTTTGATGGATGAGGTGACGGTTTGATTGGTACTGTTTTGGGGGGCTTACGCCTTTTTGATCGCTTGGTGTTGCACTTTATGTGATGTTAGGTGACAAAAAATTGCTTTTTTGGCACTGTTTTTATTAAAAAAAATTACGGTTTTCACCTGATGGGTTAGGTATTGTGATACTTTTATAGACCAGGTTGTTACGAATGCGACAATACCTAATATGTCTACTTTTTTTTATTTATTTCACTTTAACACAATAATAGCATTTTTGAAACAAAAAAAAGATGTTTTAATGTCTCCATGTTCTGAGAGCTACAGTTTTTTTTTTTTTAAACGATTTTCTTATGTAGGGGCTCATTTCTTGTGGGATGAGGTGACGGTTTTATTGGTACTATTTTGTGGGACATATGCCTTTTTGATCACTTGGTGTTGCACTTTTTGTGATGTAAGTAGGGATGAGCGAACCCGAACTGTATAGTTCGGGTTCGTACCGAATTTTGGGGTGTCCGTGACACGGACCCGAACCCGAACATTTTCGTAAAAGTCAGGGTTCGGGTTCGGTGTTTTGCGCTTTCATGGCGCTTTTTGAAAGGCTGCAAAGCAGCCAATCAACAAGCGTCATACTACTTGGCCCAAGAGGCCATCACAGCCATGCCTACTATTGGCATGGCTGTGATTGGCCAGTGCACCATGTGACCCAGCCTCTATTTAAGCTGGAGTCACGTAGCGCCGCACGTCACTCTGCTATGATCAGTATAGGGAGAGGTTGCAGCTGCGACGTTAGGGCAAGATTAGGCAGATTAACTCCTCCAAAAGACTTCATTCTGTGATCGATCTGCAGCTGTGGATCATTGAAGTACTATTATTGACTTGCTCACTTTTTTGAGGCTGCCCAGAGCGTTTTTAGATCACTTTTTTTCTGGGGTGATCGGCGGCCATTTTGTGACTTGTGGTGCGCCAGCACGAGCTATCACCAAGTGTATTTAACCATCGATAGTGTGGTTATTTTGTGCTATATCCTACATCAGCTGCAGGCTGAGCCTGTGTCACCGAAGTGCATTTAACCATCAACAGTCTGGTTATTTTTTGGCCATATACTACATCAGCTGCAGGCTGAGCCTGTGTCACCCAAGTGCATTTAACCATCAACAGTCTGATTATTTTTTGGCCATATACTACATCAGCTGCAGGCTGAGCCTGTGTCACCCAAGTGCATTTAACCATCAACAGTGTGGTTATTTTTTGGCCATATATTACATCAGGGGCAAGTTGAGCCTGTCACCCAGCGCCTAAAAAATAGACCTGACATTTCTATTCAACCAAATCTGCACAGTTTTAGCTGGTCAAGTTATTTGTAGTGACCGTAAAAGCAGACTTTTTGTTCTGGGTTGAAAAAGCATTCCCAAATTTGCCATTCTCAAAATAACTAGTTTGTGGTATTTGAGGCCTACTTGAAATCTATCCCAAAAAGAAAATCCTACATTGAAGGTATTGATAGTGTCATTCAGAAAAACCTAAGACACACGCTAGCGTGCTGATAGAAGTGTCATTCTGTGATTAAACCTATAACTGTCACACAGCGCAAAAAAAAACAGGTCTCACATCTCTATTCAACCAAATCTGCACAGTTTTAGCTGGTCAAGTTATTTGTAGTGACCGTAAAAGCAGACTTTTTGTTCTGGGTTGAAAAAGCATTCCCAAATTTGCCATTCTCAAAATAACTAGTTTGTGGTATTTGAGGCCTACTTGAAATCTATCCCAAAAAGAAAATCTTACATTGAAGGTATTGATAGTGTCATTCAGAAAAACCTAAGACACACGCTAGCGTGCTGATAGAAGTGTCATTCTGTGATTAAACCTAAAACTGTCACACAGCGCAAAAAAAAAACAGGTCTCACATCTCTATTCAACCAAATCTGCACAGTTTTAGCTGGTCAAGTTATTTGTAGTGACCGTAAAAGCAGACTTTTTGTTCTGGGTTGAAAAAGCATTCCCAAATTTGCCATTCTGAAAATAACTAGTTTGTGGTATTTGAGGCCTACTTGAAATCTATCCCAAAAAGAAAATCTTACATTGAAGGTATTGATAGTGTCAGTCAGAAAAACCTAAGACACACGCTAGCGTGCTGATAGAAGTGTCATTCTGTGATTAAACCTATAACTGTCACACAGCGCAAAAAAAAACTGGTCTCACATCTCTATTCAACCAAATCTGCACAGTTTTAGCTGGTCAAGTTATTTGTAGTGACCGTAAAAGCAGACTTTTTGTTCTGGGTTGAAAAAGCATTCCCAAATTTACCATTCTCAAAATAACTAGTTTGTGGTATTTGAGGCCTACTTGAAATCTATCCCAAAAAGAAAATCTTACATTGAAGGTATTGATAGTGTCATTCAGAAAAACCTAAGACACACGCTAGCGTGCTGTTTGAAGTGTCATTCTGTGATTAAACCTATAACTGTCACACAGCGCAAAAAAAAACAGGTCTCACATCTCTATTCAACCAAATCTGCACAGTTTTAGCTGGTCAAGTTATTTGTAGTGACCGTAAAAGCAGACTTTTTGTTCTGGGTTGAAAAAGCATTCCCAAATTTGCCATTCTGAAAATAACTAGTTTGTGGTATTTGAGGCCTACTTGAAATCTTTCCCAAAAAGAAAATCTTACATTGAAGGTATTGATAGTGTCATTCAGAAAAACCTAAGACACACGCTAGCGTGCTGATAGAAGTGTCATTCTGTGATTAAACCTATAACTGTCACACAGCGCAAAAAAAACAGGTCTCACATATCTATTCAACCAAATCTGCACAGTTTTAGCTGGTCAAGTTATTTGTAGTGACCGTAAAAGCAGACTTTTTGTTCTGGGTTGAAAAAGCATTCCCAAATTTGCCATTCTGAAAATAACTAGTTTGTGGTATTTGAGGCCTACTTGAAATCTATCCCAAAAAGAAAATCTTACATTGAAGGTATTGATAGTGTCATTCAGAAAAACCTAAGACACACGCTAGCGTGCTGATAGAAGTGTCATTCTGTGATTAAACCTATAACTGTCACACAGCGCAAAAAAAAACAGGTCTCACATCTCTATTCAACCAAATCTGCAAAGTTTTAGCTGGTCAAGTTATTTGTAGTGACCGTAAAAGCAGACTTTTTGTTCTGGGTTGAAAAAGCATTCCCAAATTTGCCATTCTGAAAATAACTAGTTTGTGGTATTTGAGGCCTACTTGAAATCTATCCCAAAAAGAAAATCTTACATTGAAGGTATTGATAGTGTCATTCAGAAAAACCTAAGACACACGCTAGCGTGCTGATAGAAGTGTCATTCTGTGATTAAACCTATAACTGTCACACAGCGCAAAAAAAAACAGGTCTCACATCTCTATTCAACCAAATCTGCACAGTTTTAGCTGGTCAAGTTATTTGTAGTGACCGTAAAAGCAGACTTTTTGTTCTGGGTTGAAAAAGCATTCCCAAATTTGCCATTCTCAAAATAACTAGTTTGTGGTAATTGAGGCCTACTTGAAATCTATCCCAAAAAGAAAATCTTACATTGAAGGTATTGATAGTGTCATTCAGAAAAACCTAAGACACACGCTAGCGTGCTGATAGAAGTGTCATTCTGTGATTAAACCTATAACTGTCACACAGCGCAAAAAAAAACAGGTCTCACATCTCTATTCAACCAAATCTGCACAGTTTTAGCTGGTCAAGTTATTTGTAGTGACCGTAAAAGCAGACTTTTTGTTCTGGGTTGAAAAAGCATTCCCAAATTTGCCATTCTGAAAATAACTAGTTTGTGGTATTTGAGGCCTACTTGAAATCTATCCCAAAAAGAAAATCTTACATTGAAGGTATTGATAGTGTCATTCAGAAAAACCTAAGACACACGCTAGCGTGCTGATAGAAGTGTCATTCTGTGATTAAACCTATAACTGTCACACAGCGCAAAAAAAAACAGGTCTCACATCTCTATTCAACCAAATCTGCAAAGTTTTAGCTGGTCAAGTTATTTGTAGTGACCGTAAAAGCAGACTTTTTGTTCTGGGTTGAAAAAGCATTCCCAAATTTGCCATTCTGAAAATAACTAGTTTGTGGTATTTGAGGCCTACTTGAAATCTATCCCAAAAAGAAAATCTTACATTGAAGGTATTGATAGTGTCATTCAGAAAAACCTAAGACACACGCTAGCGTGCTGATAGAAGTGTCATTCTGTGATTAAACCTATAACTGTCACACAGCGCAAAAAAAAACAGGTCTCACATCTCTATTCAATCAAATCTGCACATTTTTTGCTGGTCAAGTTATTTGTAGTGACCGTAAAAGCAGACTTTTTGTTCTGGGTTGAAAAAGCATTCCCAAATTTGCCATTCTGAAAATAACTAGTTTGTGGTATTTGAGGCCTACTTGAAATCTATCCCAAAAAGAAAATCTTACATTGAAGGTATTGATAGTGTCATTCAGAAAAACCTAAGACACACGCTAGCGTGCTGATAGAAGTGTCATTCTGTGATTAAACCTATAACTGTCACACAGCGCAAAAAAAAACAGGTCTCACATCTCTATTCAACCAAATCTGCACAGTTTTAGCTGGTCAAGTTATTTGTAGTGACCGTAAAAGCAGACTTTTTGTTCTGGGTTGAAAAAGCATTCCCAAATTTGCCATTCTCAAAATAACTAGTTTGTGGTAATTGAGGCCTACTTGAAATCTATCCCAAAAAGAAAATCTTACATTGAAGGTATTGATAGTGTCATTCAGAAAAACCTAAGACACACGCTAGCGTGCTGATAGAAGTGTCATTCTGTGATTAAACCTATAACTGTCACACAGCGCAAAAAAAAACAGGTCTCACATCTCTATTCAACCAAATCTGCACAGTTTTAGCTGGTCAAGTTATTTGTAGTGACCGTAAAAGCAGACTTTTTGTTCTGGGTTGAAAAAGCATTCCCAAATTTGCCATTCTGAAAATAACTAGTTTGTGGTATTTGAGGCCTACTTGAAATCTATCCCAAAAAGAAAATCTTACATTGAAGGTATTGATAGTGTCATTCAGAAAAACCTAAGACACACGCTAGCGTGCTGATAGAAGTGTCATTCTGTGATTAAACCTATAACTGTCACACAGCGCAAAAAAAAACAGGTCTCACATCTCTATTCAACCAAATCTGCAAAGTTTTAGCTGGTCAAGTTATTTGTAGTGACCGTAAAAGCAGACTTTTTGTTCTGGGTTGAAAAAGCATTCCCAAATTTGCCATTCTGAAAATAACTAGTTTGTGGTATTTGAGGCCTACTTGAAATCTATCCCAAAAAGAAAATCTTACATTGAAGGTATTGATAGTGTCATTCAGAAAAACCTAAGACACACGCTAGCGTGCTGATAGAAGTGTCATTCTGTGATTAAACCTATAACTGTCACACAGCGCAAAAAAAAACAGGTCTCACATCTCTATTCAACCAAATCTGCACAGTTTTAGCTGGTCAAGTTATTTGTAGTGACCGTAAAAGCAGACTTTTTGTTCTGGGTTGAAAAAGCATTCCCAAATTTGCCATTCTCAAAATAACTAGTTTGTGGTATTTGAGGCCTACTTGAAATCTATCCCAAAAAGAAAATCTTACATTGAAGGTATTGATAGTGTCATTCAGAAAAACCTAAGACACACGCTAGCGTGCTGATAGAAGTGTCATTCTGTGATTAAACCTATAACTGTCACACAGCGCAAAAAAAAACAGGTCTCACATCTCTATTCAATCAAATCTGCACATTTTTTGCTGGTCAAGTTATTTGTAGTGACCGTAAAAGCAGACTTTTTGTTCTGGGTTGAAAAAGCATTCCCAAATTTGCCATTCTGAAAATAACTAGTTTGTGGTATTTGAGGCCTACTTGAAATCTATCCCAAAAAGAAAATCTTACATTGAAGGTATTGATAGTGTCATTCAGAAAAACCTAAGACACACGCTAGCGTGCTGATAGAAGTGTCATTCTGTGATTAAACCTATAACTGTCACACAGCGCAAAAAAAAACAGGTCTCACATCTCTATTCAACCAAATCTGCACAGTTTTAGCTGGTCAAGTTATTTGTAGTGACCGTAAAAGCAGACTTTTTGTTCTGGGTTGAAAAAGCATTCCCAAATTTGCCATTCTCAAAATAACTAGTTTGTGGTATTTGAGGCCTACTTGAAATCTATCCCAAAAAGAAAATCTTACATTGAAGGTATTGATAGTGTCATTCAGAAAAACCTAAGACACACGCTAGCGTGCTGATAGAAGTGTCATTCTGTGATTAAACCTATAACTGTCACACAGCGCAAAAAAAAACAGGTCTCACATCTCTATTCAATCAAATCTGCACATTTTTTGCTGGTCAAGTTATTTGTAGTGACCGTAAAAGCAGACTTTTTGTTCTGGGTTGAAAAAGCATTCCCAAATTTGCCATTCTGAAAATAACTAGTTTGTGGTATTTGAGGCCTACTTGAAATCTATCCCAAAAAGAAAATCTTACATTGAAGGTATTGATAGTGTCATTCAGAAAAACCTAAGACACACGCTAGCGTGCTGATAGAAGTGTCATTCTGTGATTAAACCTATAACTGTCACACAGCGCAAAAAAAAACAGGTCTCACATCTCTATTCAACCAAATCTGCACAGTTTTAGCTGGTCAAGTTATTTGTAGTGACCGTAAAAGCAGACTTTTTGTTCTGGGTTGAAAAAGCATTCCCAAATTTGCCATTCTCAAAATAACTAGTTTGTGGTAATTGAGGCCTACTTGAAATCTATCCCAAAAAGAAAATCTTACATTGAAGGTATTGATAGTGTCATTCAGAAAAACCTAAGACACACGCTAGCGTGCTGATAGAAGTGTCATTCTGTGATTAAACCTATAACTGTCACACAGCGCAAAAAAAAACAGGTCTCACATCTCTATTCAACCAAATCTGCACAGTTTTAGCTGGTCAAGTTATTTGTAGTGACCGTAAAAGCAGACTTTTTGTTCTGGGTTGAAAAAGCATTCCCAAATTTGCCATTCTGAAAATAACTAGTTTGTGGTATTTGAGGCCTACTTGAAATCTATCCCAAAAAGAAAATCTTACATTGAAGGTATTGATAGTGTCATTCAGAAAAACCTAAGACACACGCTAGCGTGCTGATAGAAGTGTCATTCTGTGATTAAACCTATAACTGTCACACAGCGCAAAAAAAAACAGGTCTCACATCTCTATTCAACCAAATCTGCAAAGTTTTAGCTGGTCAAGTTATTTGTAGTGACCGTAAAAGCAGACTTTTTGTTCTGGGTTGAAAAAGCATTCCCAAATTTGCCATTCTGAAAATAACTAGTTTGTGGTATTTGAGGCCTACTTGAAATCTATCCCAAAAAGAAAATCTTACATTGAAGGTATTGATAGTGTCATTCAGAAAAACCTAAGACACACGCTAGCGTGCTGATAGAAGTGTCATTCTGTGATTAAACCTATAACTGTCACACAGCGCAAAAAAAAAACAGGTCTCACATCTCTATTCAACCAAATCTGCACAGTTTTAGCTGGTCAAGTTATTTGTAGTGACCGTAAAAGCAGACTTTTTGTTCTGGGTTGAAAAAGCATTCCCAAATTTGCCATTCTCAAAATAACTAGTTTGTGGTATTTGAGGCCTACTTGAAATCTATCCCAAAAAGAAAATCTTACATTGAAGGTATTGATAGTGTCATTCAGAAAAACCTAAGACACACGCTAGCGTGCTGATAGAAGTGTCATTCTGTGATTAAACCTATAACTGTCACACAGCGCAAAAAAAAACAGGTCTCACATCTCTATTCAACCAAATCTGCACAGTTTTAGCTGGTCAAGTTATTTGTAGTGACCGTAAAAGCAGACTTTTTGTTCTGGGTTGAAAAAGCATTCCCAAATTTGCCATTCTCAAAATAACTAGTTTGTGGTAATTGAGGCCTACTTGAAATCTATCCCAAAAAGAAAATCTTACATTGAAGGTATTGATAGTGTCATTCAGAAAAACCTAAGACACACGCTAGCGTGCTGATAGAAGTGTCATTCTGTGATTAAACCTATAACTGTCACACAGCGCAAAAAAAAACAGGTCTCACATCTCTATTCAACCAAATCTGCACAGTTTTAGCTGGTCAAGTTATTTGTAGTGACCGTAAAAGCAGACTTTTTGTTCTGGGTTGAAAAAGCATTCCCAAATTTGCCATTCTGAAAATAACTAGTTTGTGGTATTTGAGGCCTACTTGAAATCTATCCCAAAAAGAAAATCTTACATTGAAGGTATTGATAGTGTCATTCAGAAAAACCTAAGACACACGCTAGCGTGCTGATAGAAGTGTCATTCTGTGATTAAACCTATAACTGTCACACAGCGCAAAAAAAAACAGGTCTCACATCTCTATTCAACCAAATCTGCAAAGTTTTAGCTGGTCAAGTTATTTGTAGTGACCGTAAAAGCAGACTTTTTGTTCTGGGTTGAAAAAGCATTCCCAAATTTGCCATTCTGAAAATAACTAGTTTGTGGTATTTGAGGCCTACTTGAAATCTATCCCAAAAAGAAAATCTTACATTGAAGGTATTGATAGTGTCATTCAGAAAAACCTAAGACACACGCTAGCGTGCTGATAGAAGTGTCATTCTGTGATTAAACCTATAACTGTCACACAGCGCAAAAAAAAAAACAGGTCTCACATCTCTATTCAACCAAATCTGCACAGTTTTAGCTGGTCAAGTTATTTGTAGTGACCGTAAAAGCAGACTTTTTGTTCTGGGTTGAAAAAGCATTCCCAAATTTGCCATTCTCAAAATAACTAGTTTGTGGTATTTGAGGCCTACTTGAAATCTATCCCAAAAAGAAAATCTTACATTGAAGGTATTGATAGTGTCATTCAGAAAAACCTAAGACACACGCTAGCGTGCTGATAGAAGTGTCATTCTGTGATTAAACCTATAACTGTCACACAGCGCAAAAAAAAACAGGTCTCACATCTCTATTCAACCAAATCTGCACAGTTTTAGCTGGTCAAGTTATTTGTAGTGCCCGTAAAAGCAGACTTTTTGTTCTGGGTTGAAAAAGCATTCCCAAATTTGCCATTCTGAAAATAACTAGTTTGTGGTATTTGAGGCCTACTTGAAATCTATCCCAAAAAGAAAATCTTACATTGAAGGTATTGATAGTGTCATTCAGAAAAACCTAAGACACACGCTAGCGTGCTGATAGAAGTGTCATTCTGTGATTAAACCTATAACTGTCACACAGCGCAAAAAAAAACAGGTCTCACATCTCTATTCAATCAAATCTGCACATTTTTTGCTGGTCAAGTTATTTGTAGTGACCGTAAAAGCAGACTTTTTGTTCTGGGTTGAAAAAGCATTCCCAAATTTGCCATTCTGAAAATAACTAGTTTGTGGTATTTGAGGCCTACTTGAAATCTATCCCAAAAGAAAATCTTACATTGAAGGTATTGATAGTGTCATTCAGAAAAACCTAAGACACACGCTAGCGTGCTGATAGAAGTGTCATTCTGTGATTAAACCTATAACTGTCACACAGCGCAAAAAAAAACAGGTCTCACATCTCTATTCAACCAAATCTGCACAGTTTTAGCTGGTCAAGTTATTTGTAGTGACCGTAAAAGCAGACTTTTTGTTCTGGGTTGAAAAAGCATTCCCAAATTTGCCATTCTCAAAATAACTAGTTTGTGGTAATTGAGGCCTACTTAAAATCTATCCCAAAAAGAAAATCTTACATTGAAGGTATTGATAGTGTCATTCAGAAAAACCTAAGACACACGCTAGCGTGCTGATAGAAGTGTCATTCTGTGATTAAACCTATAACTGTCACACAGCGCAAAAAAAAACAGGTCTCACATCTCTATTCAACCAAATCTGCACAGTTTTAGCTGGTCAAGTTATTTGTAGTGACCGTAAAAGCAGACTTTTTGTTCTGGGTTGAAAAAGCATTCCCAAATTTGCCATTCTCAAAATAACTAGTTTGTGGTATTTGAGGCCTACTTGAAATCTATCCCAAAAAGAAAATCTTACATTGAAGGTATTGATAGTGTCATTCAGAAAAACCTAAGACACACGCTAGCGTGCTGATAGAAGTGTCATTCTGTGATTAAACCTATAACTGTCACACAGCGCAAAAAAAAAACAGGTCTCACATCTCTATTCAACCAAATCTGCAAAGTTTTAGCTGGTCAAGTTATTTGTAGTGACCGTAAAAGCAGACTTTTTGTTCTGGGTTGAAAAAGCATTCCCAAATTTGCCATTCTGAAAATAACTAGTTTGTGGTATATTG
>NC_053394.1:125484079-125578556 GCF_905171765.1 Bufo bufo
TATGGTAGCCGTCATGGCACCTACCAGGTAGAATTTAGCGTAGGAACCCGTCTAACAGAGATCGCCTTGACGCTCGGCAGACGGGCTCAAATAATTTTGTACAAAACGATTTGCCAAGTATCTCGCACTTGTAGTGTAGCACTTGTTATTATTATGCAATTTTGTACTCTATATTGCAGTTAATTGTCGCATTGCATGTTTCTGTCTTTCAATGTTGATTCCTGCCATAGCAATGTGCTTCTGCGGTTTGGTATGTGCTGACTGACCCCCTTTTTGTTTTTTCTTTGCAGTTTATACTGGAGGTGTGGCTGCCTCCTCAGTCATGCACTCCTGACCACCCTGTCTGCCTTATAGGCTGATTTTAATTAGTGTTAGTACATAGTCAGGCCTGCTCCCCTTCACTCACTGAAGCCATGGCACCAGGAGTGGGATAGTTTGTGGACTCTCACTGCAGTCCTTGGTAGCCATTTGGCGCCGGTGATGTCGTGGAGTGGGCCTGCTGTGTAACCTACACTCCCTGAAGTGTATGGTAGCCGTCATGGCACCTAACAGGTAAAATTTAGCGTAGGTATGTGGAACTTACACTCCCTGAAGTGTATGGTAGCCGTCATGGCACCTACCAGGTAGAATTTAGCGTAGGAACCCGTCTAACAGAGATCGCCTTGACGCTCGGCAGACGGGCTCAAATAATTTTGTACAAAACGATTTGACAAGTATCTCGCACTTGTAGTGTAGCACTTGTTATTATTATGCAATTTTGTACTCTATATTGCAGTTAATTGTCGCATTGCATGTTTCTGTCTTTCAATAACTCTGGGATGTTACATCTAGACTGACCCCATATTATCCAGCCTCTGCTCATCTCTCCTGGCAATTACAAATTTTCTGAATGGGAGCAGTGTTCCACTGTTTGAATGAAGCGGCACACAGACATGCACACCTCTGCTCTATTCAGCTCTGTGGGGCTGTTGGAGATAGCCATGCATTTGTACTATCTCCGGCAGTCCCAAAGAGTTGAATGGAGTGGCAGCACACATGTTCTAGTGATCGGGAAGGGGGAGGGGCAGTGGTCCTAAGCTGTGTATAGTGGATAAGCTGTTGTAATTGGCCAACCACCTTAAAGGGACTCAGACACCCCGATTTTGAACCATTATCTACAGAAATACATGAGTGGTACTGCAGATAAGGAGTTCAGATCACAATTTTTTACTTTCCTACTGCTCCCTCCCCCCCCCCCCCCGTCAGGTCTCAGAGCTGTGTTGAAATACGTTGTCAGGATTGCCGTCCATGCACATAATGAGTCACCTCTGTGTGCAGAAGGAGGCAGTAGAAAAATAAAAGTAGTGATCTGAACTCCTTATCTGCAGTACTACTCATGTATTATTATACAGTCAGGTCCATAAATATTGGTACATGGACACAATTCTAACATTTTTGGCTCTATACATCACCACAATGGATTTGAAATGAAACGAACAAGATGTGCTTTAACTGCAGACTGTCAGCTTTAATTTGAGGGTATGTACATCACAATCAGGTGAACGGTGTAGGAATTACAACAGTTTGCATATGTGCCTCCCACTTGTTAAGGGACCAAAAGTAATGGGACAATTGGCTTCTCAGCTGTTCCATGGCCAGGTGTGTGTTATTACCTCATTATCCCAATTACAATGAGCAGATAAAAGGTCCAGAGTTTATTTCAAGTGTGCTATTTGCATTTGGAATCTGTTGCTGTCAACTCTCAAGATGAGATCCAAAGAGCTGTCACTATCAGTGAAGCAAGACATCATTAGGCTGAAAAAACAAAACAAACCCATCAGAGAGATAGCAAAAACATTAGGTGCGGCCAAAACAACTGTTTGGAACATTCTTAAAAAGAAGGAACGCACCGGTGAGCTCAGCAACACCAAAGACCCGGAAGACCACGGAAAACAACTGTGGTGGTGTCACGGCGGACAGTATCTCAGATATACAGACAACCAAATAAACAAGTGTCTAGGCGAGATGCTGGGGAATGGTCACCTCCTAGCATATCCCTGACTTCCGTCCCTACGCTGCTAAGCCCACATTCAGACCTTGATGGTAGGAATAATGTGTCCTCGTGCCTGGACTGCAAACACCCTAGAATCCCTGAGATGGTGAAAGGGGAGAAGGGGCAGAAGACACACAAACAGCCAAGACCACAAATAACAAAAACAGAAACCAAACTTATCTGAGCTGGAACAGACAATCCTTCCTTCCTTGAATCCAAGGCCAGACTGAATTCTATAACCTGCGCGGCCCTCTGGGAGTGAAGGCAATTTAAGCCAATGACCCCACCCAGAGCACCTGAAGGAAGGTGGATCCAGCATGATTCCAAAACAAAACAAATGGTTAGACACGTGCTGCCAATCTGACAGACCTCCGCACACCGTCCGAGCAGGGCATGACAGTACCCCCTCTTCTACGGGTGACCTCCGGGCACCCCGGACCAACCTTATCCGGGTGGGCTCTGTAAAAAGCCCTAACCAGTCGGCTGGCGCTGACCTCCAGCGCCGGAACCCACATCCTCTCCTCGGGGCCGTATCCCCTCCAGTGTACCAGGTACTGAAGGGAACCCCGAAGAACTCTAGAGTCAAGAATCCTGGAGATCTCGAACTCTAAATTCCCATCGACCAGAACAGGAGGAGGAGGCAATGGCGATGGTTCCACCGGTCTCACATATTTTTTCAATAAAGATCTATGGAACACATCATGGATCCTCCAAGTCTGCGTAAGATCCTGCCGAAACGCTACTGGATTAATCACCGCAGATATTTTGTACGGGCCGATAAATCTTGGGCCCAGTTTCCAAGATGGCACTCTCAATTTAATATTTTTAGTGGACAACCACACCAGATCACCCACACACAGGTCCGGACCAGTCACACGTCTCCTGTCAGCCATTCGCTTATATCTCTCATCCATCGTCTCCAAATTCACTTGTATCCTCCGCCAGATAGAAGATAAGGTAGAATAAAACCTTTCCTCCTCTGGAAATTAGTCCCCAAAAAGGTCACTCAACCAAATTAGGAAATTAGATAGAAGAGAGTTCTTTAATAAGGAGGACAATAAAGATAAAAATTAGATGGATAATGAGAAAGATAAAACACAAAATAAAGAAGAAGCCATGAGAGTTGTTCTTCCATTTAATGAGAATTATAGGAAGATTCAGAAAATTATTAAAACCCATTGGCACCATGTGTTGAATGACAAAATTGTGGGACACTTACTCCCGACTGTTCCGACGATTACCTTCACTAGGGCACCCAATCTAGGTATCAAGGTGGCCCCTACCGTAAAACCGTGGAAACAGAATAAGTTGAGTTTTTCAGGAACTTGGCTGAGTTTGAAGGGTTTTTATAAATGTGGAAGGTGTATGGGTTGTAGAATGAATAAAAAACCCCGCCTGACGACTAATGTCCCCTCGACTCAGAACAATTTTAATTGGGAGATAGAGGATTGCCTCCTCAGTCATGCACTCCTGACCACCCTGTCTGCCCTATAGGCTGATTTTAATTAGTGTTAGTACATAGTCAGGCCTGCTCCCCTTCACTCACTGAAGCCATGGCACCAGGAGTGGGATAGTTTGTGGACTCTCACTGCAGTCCTTGGTAGCCATTTGGCGCCGGTGATGTCGTGGAGTGGGCCTGCTGTGTAACCTACACTCCCTGAAGTGTACGGTAGCCGTCATGGCACCTAACAGGTAAAATTTAGCGTAGGTATGTGGAACCTACACTCCCTGAAGTGTATGGTAGCCGTCATGGCACCTACCAGGTAGAATTTAGCGTAGGAACCCGTCTAACAGAGATCGCCTTGACGCTCGGCAGACGGGCTGAAATAATTTTGTACAAAACGATTTGCCAAGTATCTCGCACTTGTAGTGTAGCACTTGTTATTATTATGCAATTTTGTACTCTATATTGCAGTTAATTGTCGCATTGCATGTTTCTGTCTTTCAATGTTGATTCCTGCCATAGCAATGTGCTTCTGCGGTTTGGTATGTGCTGACTGACCCCCTTTTTTGTTTTTTCTTTGCAGTTTATACTGGAGGTGTGGCTGCCTCCTCAGTCATGCACTCCTGACCACCCTGTCTGCCCTATAGGCTGATTTTAATTAGTGTTAGTACATAGTCAGGCCTGCTCCCCTTCACTCACTGAAGCCATGGCACCAGGAGTGGGATAGTTTGTGGACTCTCACTGCAGTCCTTGGTAGCCATTTGGCGCCGGTGATGTCGTGGAGTGGGCCTGCTGTGTAACCTACACTCCCTGAAGTGTACGGTAGCCGTCATGGCACCTTACAGGTAAAATTTAGCGTAGGTATGTGGAACCTACACTCCCTGAAGTGTATGGTAGCCGTCATGGCACCTACCAGGTAGAATTTAGCGTAGGAACCCGTCTAACAGAGATCGCCTTGACGCTCGGCAGACGGGCTCAAATAATTTTGTACAAAACGATTTGCCAAGTATCTCGCACTTGTAGTGTAGCACTTGTTATTATTATGCAATTTTGTACTCTATATTGCAGTTAATTGTCGCATTGCATGTTTCTGTCTTTCAATGTTGATTCCTGCCATAGCAATGTGCTTCTGCGGTTTGGTATGTGCTGACTGACCCCCTTTTTTGTTTTTTCTTTGCAGTTTATACTGGAGGTGTGGCTGCCTCCTCAGTCATGCACTCCTGACCACCCTGTCTGCCCTATAGGCTGATTTTAATTAGTGTTAGTACATAGTCAGGCCTGCTCCCCTTCACTCACTGAAGCCATGGCACCAGGAGTGGGATAGTTTGTGGACTCTCACTGCAGTCCTTGGTAGCCATTTGGCGCCGGTGATGTCGTGGAGTGGGCCTGCTGTGTAACCTACACTCCCTGAAGTGTACGGTAGCCGTCATGGCACCTTACAGGTAAAATTTAGCGTAGGTATGTGGAACCTACACTCCCTGAAGTGTATGGTAGCCGTCATGGCACCTACCAGGTAGAATTTAGCGTAGGAACCCGTCTAACAGAGATCGCCTTGACGCTCGGCAGACGGGCTCAAATAATTTTGTACAAAACGATTTGCCAAGTATCTCGCACTTGTAGTGTAGCACTTGTTATTATTATGCAATTTTGTACTCTATATTGCAGTTAATTGTCGCATTGCATGTTTCTGTCTTTCAATAACTCTGGGATGTTACATCTAGACTGACCCCATATTTATCCAGCCTCTGCTCATCTCTCCTGGCAATTACAAATTTTCTGAATGGGAGCAGTGTTCCACTGTTTGAATGAAGCGGCACACAGACATGCACACCTCTGCTCTATTCAGCTCTGTGGGGCTGTTGGAGATAGCCATGCATTTGTACTATCTCCGGCAGTCCCAAAGAGTTGAATGGAGTGGCAGCACACATGTTCTAGTGATCGGGAAGGGGGAGGGGCAGTGGTCCTAAGCTGTGTATAGTGGATAAGCTGTTGTAATTGGCCAACCACCTTAAAGGGACTCAGACACCCCGATTTTGAACCATTATCTACAGAAATACATGAGTGGTACTGCAGATAAGGAGTTCAGATCACAATTTTTTACTTTCCTACTGCCCCCCCCCCCCCCCCCCCCCGTCAGGTCTCAGAGCTGTGTTGAAATACGTTGTCAGGATTGCCGTCCATGCACATAATGAGTCACCTCTGTGTGCAGAAGGAGGCAGTAGAAAAATAAAAGTAGTGATCTGAACTCCTTATCTGCAGTACTACTCATGTATTATTATACAGTCAGGTCCATAAATATTGGGACATGGACACAATTCTAACATTTTTGGCTCTATACATCACCACAATGGATTTGAAATGAAACGAACAAGATGTGCTTTAACTGCAGACTGTCAGCTTTAATTTGAGGGTATGTACATCACAATCAGGTGAACGGTGTAGGAATTACAACAGTTTGCATATGTGCCTCCCACTTGTTAAGGGACCAAAAGTAATGGGACAATTGGCTTCTCAGCTGTTCCATGGCCAGGTGTGTGTTATTACCTCATTATCCCAATTACAATGAGCAGATAAAAGGTCCAGAGTTTATTTCAAGTGTGCTATTTGCATTTGGAATCTGTTGCTGTCAACTCTCAAGATGAGATCCAAAGAGCTGTCACTATCAGTGAAGCAAGACATCATTAGGCTGAAAAAACAAAACAAACCCATCAGAGAGATAGCAAAAACATTAGGCGCGGCCAAAACAACTGTTTGGAACATTCTTAAAAAGAAGGAACGCACCGGTGAGCTCAGCAACACCAAAGACCCGGAAGACCACGGAAAACAACTGTGGTGGTGTCACGGCGGACAGTATCTCAGATATACAGACAACCAAATAAACAAGTGTCTAGGCGAGATGCTGGGGAATGGTCACCTCCTAGCATATCCCTGACTTCCGTCCCTACGCTGCTAAGCCCACATTCAGACCTTGATGGTAGGAATAATGTGTCCTCGTGCCTGGACTGCAAACACCCTAGAATCCCTGAGATGGTGAAAGGGGAGAAGGGGCAGAAGACACACAAACAGCCAAGACCGCAAATAACAAAAACAGAAACCAAACTTATCTGAGCTGGAACAGACAATCCTTCCTTCCTTGAATCCAAGGCCAGACTGAATTCTATAACCTGCGCGGCCCTCTGGGAGTGAAGGCAATTTAAGCCAATGACCCCACCCAGAGCACCTGAAGGAAGGTGGATCCAGCATGATTCCAAAACAAAACAAATGGTTAGACACGTGCTGCCAATCTGACAGACCTCCGCACACCGTCCGAGCAGGGCATGACAGTACCCCCCCTTCTACGGGTGACCTCCGGGCACCCCGGACCAACCTTATCCGGGTGGGCTCTGTAAAAAGCCCTAACCAGTCGGCTGGCGCTGACCTCCAGCGCCGGAACCCACATCCTCTCCTCGGGGCCGTATCCCCTCCAGTGTACCAGGTACTGAAGGGAACCCCGAAGAACTCTAGAGTCAAGAATCCTGGAGATCTCGAACTCTAAATTCCCATCGACCAGAACAGGAGGAGGAGGCAATGGCGATGGTTCCACCGGTCTCACATATTTTTTCAATAAAGATCTATGGAACACATCATGTATCCTCCAAGTCTGCGTAAGATCCTGCCGAAACGCTACTGGATTAATCACCGCTGATATTTTGTACGGGCCGGTAAATCTTGGGCCCAGTTTCCAAGATGGCACTCTCAATTTAATATTTTTAGTGGACAACCACACCAGATCACCCACACACAGGTCCGGACCAGTCACACATCTCCTGTCAGCCATTCGCTTATATCTCTCATCCATCGTCTCCAAATTCACTTGTATCCTCCGCCAGATAGAAGATAAGGTAGAATAAAACCTTTCCTCCTCTGGAAATTAGTCCCCAAAAAGGTCACTCAACCAAATTAGGAAATTAGATAGAAGAGAGTTCTTTAATAAGGAGGACAATAAAGATAAAAATTAGATGGATAATGAGAAAGATAAAACACAAAATAAAGAAGAAGCCATGAGAGTTGTTCTTCCATTTAATGAGGATTATAGGAAGATTCAGAAAATTATTAAAACCCATTGGCACCATGTGTTGAATGACAAAATTGTGGGACACTTACTCCCGACTGTTCCGACGATTACCTTCACTAGGGCACCCAATCTAGGTATCAAGGTGGCCCCTACCGTAAAACCGTGGAAACAGAATAAGTTGAGTTTTTCAGGAACTTGGCTGAGTTTGAAGGGTTTTTATAAATGTGGAAGGTGTATGGGTTGTAGAATGAATAAAAAACCCCGCCTGACGACTAATGTCCCCTCGACTCAGAACAATTTTAATTGGGAGATAGAGGATTGCCTCCTCAGTCATGCACTCCTGACCACCCTGTCTGCCCTATAGGCTGATTTTAATTAGTGTTAGTACATAGTCAGGCCTGCTCCCCTTCACTCACTGAAGCCATGGCACCAGGAGTGGGATAGTTTGTGGACTCTCACTGCAGTCCTTGGTAGCCATTTGGCGCCGGTGATGTCGTGGAGTGGGCCTGCTGTGTAACCTACACTCCCTGAAGTGTACGGTAGCCGTCATGGCACCTTACAGGTAAAATTTAGCGTAGGTATGTGGAACCTACACTCCCTGAAGTGTATGGTAGCCGTCATGGCACCTACCAGGTAGAATTTAGCGTAGGAACCCGTCTAACAGAGATCGCCTTGACGCTCGGCAGACGGGCTCAAATAATTTTGTACAAAACGATTTGCCAAGTATCTCGCACTTGTAGTGTAGCACTTGTTATTATTATGCAATTTTGTACTCTATATTGCAGTTAATTGTCGCATTGCATGTTTCTGTCTTTCAATGTTGATTCCTGCCATAGCAATGTGCTTCTGCGGTTTGGTATGTGCTGACTGACCCCCTTTTTTGTTTTTTCTTTGCAGTTTATACTGGAGGTGTGGCTGCCTCCTCAGTCATGCACTCCTGACCACCCTGTCTGCCCTATAGGCTGATTTTAATTAGTGTTAGTACATAGTCAGGCCTGCTCCCCTTCACTCACTGAAGCCATGGCACCAGGAGTGGGATAGTTTGTGGACTCTCACTGCAGTCCTTGGTAGCCATTTGGCGCCGGTGATGTCGTGGAGTGGGCCTGCTGTGTAACCTACACTCCCTGAAGTGTACGGTAGCCATCATGGCACCTAACAGGTAAAATTCAGCGTAGGTATGTGGAACCTACACTCCCTGAAGTGTATGGTAGCCGTCATGGCACCTACCAGGTAGAATTTAGCGTAGGAACCCGTCTAACAGAGATCGCCTTGACGCTCGGCAGACGGGCTCAAATAATTTTGTACAAAACGATTTGCCAAGTATCTCGCACTTGTAGTGTAGCACTTGTTATTATTATGCAATTTTGTACTCTATATTGCAGTTAATTGTCGCATTGCATGTTTCTGTCTTTCAATAACTCTGGGATGTTACATCTAGACTGACCCCATATTTATCCAGCCTCTGTTTATCTCTCCTGGCAATTACAAATTTTCTGAATGGGAGCAGTGTTCCACTGTTTGAATGAAGCGGCACACAGACATGCACACCTCTGCTCTATTCAGCTCTGTGGGGCTGTTGGAGATAGCCATGCATTTGTACTATCTCCGGCAGTCCCAAAGAGTTGAATGGAGTGGCAGCACACATGTTCTAGTGATCGGGAAGGGGGAGGGGCAGTGGTCCTAAGCTGTGTATAGTGGATAAGCTGTTGTAATTGGCCAACCACCTTAAAGGGACTCAGACACCCCGATTTTGAACCATTATCTACAGAAATACATGAGTGGTACTGCAGATAAGGAGTTCAGATCACAATTTTTTACTTTCCTACTGCTCCCCCCCCCCCCCCCCCCCCCGTCAGGTTTCAGAGCTGTGTTGAAATACGTTGTCAGGATTGCCGTCCATGCACATAATGAGTCACCTCTGTGTGCAGAAGGAGGCAGTAGAAAAATAAAAGTAGTGATCTGAACTCCTTATCTGCAGTACTAGTCATGTATTATTATACAGTCAGGTCCATAAATATTGGGACATGGACACAATTCTAACATTTTTGGCTCTATACATCACCACAATGGATTTGAAATGAAACGAAGAAGATGTGCTTTAACTGCAGACTGTCAGCTTTAATTTGAGGGTATGTACATCACAATCAGGTGAACGGTGTAGGAATTACAACAGTTTGCATATGTGCCTCCCACTTGTTAAGGGACCAAAAGTAATGGGACAATTGGCTTCTCAGCTGTTCCATGGCCAGGTGTGTGTTATTACCTCATTATCCCAATTACAATGAGCAGATAAAAGGTCCAGAGTTTATTTCAAGTGTGCTATTTGCATTTGGAATCTGTTGCTGTCAACTCTCAAGATGAGATCCAAAGAGCTGTCACTATCAGTGAAGCAAGACATCATTAGGCTGAAAAAACAAAACAAACCCATCAGAGAGATAGCAAAAACATTAGGCGCGGCCAAAACAACTGTTTGGAACATTCTTAAAAAGAAGGAACGCACCGGTGAGCTCAGCAACACCAAAGACCCGGAAGACCACGGAAAACAACTGTGGTGGTGTCACGGCGGACAGTATCTCAGATATACAGACAACCAAATAAACAAGTGTCTAGGCGAGATGCTGGGGAATGGTCACCTCCTAGCATATCCCTGACTTCCGTCCCTACGCTGCTAAGCCCACATTCAGACCTTGATGGTAGGAATAATGTGTCCTCGTGCCTGGACTGCAAACACCCTAGAATCCCTGAGATGGTGAAAGGGGAGAAGGGGCAGAAGACACACAAACAGCCAAGACCGCAAATAACAAAAACAGAAACCAAACTTATCTGAGCTGGAACAGACAATCCTTCCTTCCTTGAATCCAAGGCCAGACTGAATTCTATAACCTGCGCGGCCCTCTGGGAGTGAAGGCAATTTAAGCCAATGACCCCACCCAGAGCACCTGAAGGAAGGTGGATCCAGCATGATTCCAAAACAAAACAAATGGTTAGACACGTGCTGCCAATCTGACAGACCTCCGCACACCGTCCGAGCAGGGCATGACAGTACCCCCCCTTCTACGGGTGACCTCCGGGCCCCCCCGGACCAACCTTATCCGGGTGGGCTCTGTAAAAAGCCCTAACCAGTCGGCTGGCGCTGACCTCCAGCGCCGGAACCCACATCCTCTCCTCGGGGCCGTATCCCCTCCAGTGTACCAGGTACTGAAGGGAACCCCGAAGAACTCTAGAGTCAAGAATCCTGGAGATCTCGAACTCTAAATTCCCATCGACCAGAACAGGAGGAGGAGGCAATGGCGATGGTTCCACCGGTCTCACATATTTTTTCAATAAAGATCTATGGAACACATCATGGATCCTCCAAGTCTGCGTAAGATCCTGCCGAAACGCTACTGGATTAATCACCGCTGATATTTTGTACGGGCCGATAAATCTTGGGCCCAGTTTCCAAGATGGCACTCTCAATTTAATATTTTTAGTGGACAACCACACCAGATCACCCACACACAGGTCCGGACCAGTCACACATCTCCTGTCAGCCATTCGCTTATATCTCTCATCCATCGTCTCCAAATTCACTTGTATCCTCCGCCAGATAGAAGATAAGGTAGAATAAAACCTTTCCTCCTCTGGAAATTAGTCCCCAAAAAGGTCACTCAACCAAATTAGGAAATTAGATAGAAGAGAGTTCTTTAATAAGGAGGACAATAAAGATAAAAATTAGATGGATAATGAGAAAGATAAAACACAAAATAAAGAAGAAGCCATGAGAGTTGTTCTTCCATTTAATGAGGATTATAGGAAGATTCTGAAAATTATTAAAACCCATTGGCACCATGTGTTGAATGACAAAATTGTGGGACACTTACTCCCGACTGTTCTGACGATTACCTTCACTAGGGCACCCAATCTAGGTATCAAGGTGGCCCCTACCGTAAAACCGTGGAAACAGAATAAGTTGAGTTTTTCAGGAACTTGGCTGAGTTTGAAGGGTTTTTATAAATGTGGAAGGTGTATGGGTTGTAGAATGAATAAAAAACCCCGCCTGACGACTAATGTCCCCTCGACTCAGAACAATTTTAATTGGGAGATAGAGGATTGTCTTACATGTGACTCCAGTGGAGTTATCTACCTTATCCAGTGCCACTGTAACAGACAATATATAGGACGTACCAAGAGGCCATTCAAAAAAAGAGTGGCCGAACATATTGCCAACATCAGGAAGGGTTATGATAAACATTCCTTATCTAAACATTATAAAGAGATGCATAATCAGGATCCATCAAGTCTGGTGTTTACGGCTCTGGAGAAGGTGGAGAAACACTGGAGAGGCGGTGATTTTATCAGACAAATGTCTAGGATAGAATCCAGACGCATTTATGAATTTGGATCTCTACAACCGAAAGGCCTTAATTCGGAGTTGGAAATTTTTGGATTTATGCAGGTTGGGTGTCTCGTGGCCGACGGCACGTCGCATGCTAGGCCGTTTATCGGCGCTGCGACGTGTCCTTGGCTCCGAGATACCCACCCTTCTTTCTCTATCAAATCCGAATAATTGTATCAAACTCTAGGATTCCTATGAAACTTTCAAGATTCCTCACATCTATTATTTATTGTTTTACATTCTTATATTGATATTTTAATCTTGAAAATTTGTTTAATAATATTTTATTATAAAAAGTAATTTTATAAGTGTTAGCAATCAGATATCAAGTTTATATTTCACACAATGATATATCACACCAATTGGGACATCTGGGCCAAAAAACGCATGTGTCCCCAAAAAAACGCATAAAAAACGCATGGAAACTGCAAGAAGGAAAAAAATAAATAAATCAAGGCTGTATAGAATTATCCCCTGATTATGTGGGAGGATTTCCTGGCCAACTAGGAGTAGCATGAACAACAGGTGTCCGAGATTTGGGAAGCAATTAAAGGAATGGATAAAAATGGAGGCAGAGCAGGCAGACACTTGACCACTGAGGAAGGGAGAGTGAATCTACCCGTAACGCGTATGGTGAAACAAGTGATGTACCTGCATTGAAAAGCCTCCGATAATACTGTATGGCCATACAGAAGAAAATTTCTACAGTAAAGGATTAACTATTCTTATCGTCGAAAGCTGCACCAAAGGAAATTGCGGAACAGAGTGGCAACTCCTGCGATCTTTGGAACTCCTGCGAAATTTAAACCAGCTTGCTGTATGGAGCGACTGAATAAGCCGGCAAATATTTAAAGCTCCATTGAAGCAATAGGGAGACAGCAGACGCTAGACGGTAAGCCAAATATCGATTTAAAGTTTTCTTCAATTCAAAGCTCATATCAATCTCAAAAGGATATGCTATAAGAGACTTTTCACATTATCAGGATTCCTGTGGACACTTTATGAACATATTGCGCTCCCAGTGAATACACCTACAACATTTTCAGTGACATTCAGTTTCCCAAATTGGGATAGAGTGCTAGAAGATAATACCCCCTCCTTCCCAAATAACAGCATATACTTGAAGTTTTTTTGGTGTGATATATATTATTGAATTTATCGACACTATTGAGTGGTATCGAATATTCTATCGAATATTTCAACATTGAATTTTCTACCATTCAATTTATCGAATATTTCTATCGAATATATTTTTATTGAATATAGTATCGATCATATCTACCACAATATATGTGACTGTAATGTTGTATATTATTGCTACATTGTTCTTATAAATTTTATTGCTTGTATTTTATGGGGATTTAATAAATATTTTCTGCACGTGTCAATCTGGTTGCCAAGTGTATGAGTGCTCGCTCATTTTCATATTACCACCAAAATTACTGTTTTCCCCAAGGAACTCGGTAGATCCGTAATAAAGTCCATGGACAAGTGCGTCCAAGGACGAGACGGAATAGATAAAGGAAGGAGTGAACCAGTCGGTCGAGTATGAGCAACCTTAGATCATGCACAGGTCTCACAAGCTGCCACGTAATCCTCAATGCTCCTACGTAACCCGGGCCACCAGAACCTCCAGGACACAAGGTCACAGGTGGACTTACCACCAGGATGTCCGGCAAGGACAGTATCGTGATGTTCCTTGAAAACCTTGTATCGCAGTTCTTCGGGAACAAACAACCTCCCTGGGGGACAAGAACCAGGAGCCCCCTCCTGAGCTCCCAACACCTCCATCTCCAATTTGGAATACAGAGCTGAAACCACAACCCCATCAGCCAAAATCGGAGCAGGATCCTCTGAATCACCTCCCCCAGGAAAACTGCGAGACAACGCATCTGCCTTGATGTTTTTGACCCCCGGACGAAAAGTAACAACAAAATTGAACCTGGTAAAAAACAGTGACCATCTGGCCTGCCTAGGATTCAGACGCTTGGCAGATTGCAGGTAAGCCAAATTCTTATGATCCGTATAAACAGTAACGGGGTGAGAAGCCCCCTCCAACCAGTGACACCATTCCTCAAAGGCCAACTTTATAGCCAGCAACTCTCTATCTCCCACATCATAGTTCCTCTCGGCGACCGAGAGCTTCTTAGAAAAAAAAGCACACGGGACCCACTTGCCAGTAGAAGAACCCTGCGACAGCACCGCTCCCACCCCCACCTCTGATGCATCCACCTCCACCACGAATGGCTGAGACACATCGGGCTGCACCAGAATGGGAGCAGACGCAAAACACTCCTTAATAGTCGAAAAGGCCTGTAATGCCTCCTCCGACCAAAAAGAGACGTCAGTGCCCTTCTTTGTCATCAGTCAGAGGTTTAACAATGGTGGAATAGTTCAGAATAAATTTTCTATAATAGTTAGTAAACCCCAAAAACCGCATCAAAGCTTTCTGATTCTCTGGTCGGTCCCATTCCAGAACCGCCCGGACCTTTTCGGGGTCCATACGGAAACCAGAGTCGGAAAGCAGATATCCCAAAAACGGAAGCTCCTGCACCGAAAACACACATTTTTCCAATTTGGCATATCATTTATTCTCCTGAAGGATCGTCAAAACCTGTCTCACATGATCCTGATGGGTCTTCAGATCAGGAGAGTAAATTAAAATGTCATCTAAGTAAACTACCACGAACCTCCCCACCAAGTGATGAAAAATGTCATTGACGAATCTCTGAAATACCGCTGGTGCGTTCGTCAACCCAAAAGGCATAACCAGATTCTTAAAATGACCCTCGTGCGTATTGAAGGCCGTCTTCCACTCATCCCCTTCCTTGATTCTGATCAGATTGTAGGCCCCTCTCAAATCCAACTTGGAGAACAGCCTCGCACCAACAATCTGATCAGAAAGGTCGGAGATCAAAGGAAGGGGATACGGATCCCGGACCGTAATACGGTTCAATTCCCAAAAATCCAAACACGGTCTCAGTGATCCATCCTTTTTCTTAACAAAGAAAAAACCTACTGCCACCGGAGACTTAGATGGCCTAATATGACCTTTTGCCAAATTCTCGGCGATATACTTTCGCATGACCTCTCTTTCAGGTTGGGAAAGATTGTAAAGGCGAGACTTTGGCAACTTAGCTCCTGGGATGAGATTAACAGGACAATCATAGTCACGATGAGGGTGCAATTCCTGAGTACCACCCTCCGAAAAGACATCCGCAAAGTCCGAGAGATATTGAGGTAGAACCGCAGTGGACACCCCAGAGATAGATGTGCCAAAACAATTCTCCGAACAAAACTCTCCCCAACCAATAATTTGTCTTGCCTGCCAATCAATAATTGGATTATGTTTTGTCAACCACGGTAAACCTAGGACTATAGGAGCAGGAAAATTCCTCATGACAAAACAAGAAATAAGCTCTACATGTGAATCACCCACCCTCAACTGAATACCATGTGCAATATGAGTGAGACTCCTTTGAGAAAGAGGTGAAGAATCTATTGCAAACACCGGAATCTCCCTTTCTAAAATGCACGTACTTAGACCCAGATTTTGAAGGAAAAGAAAGTCAATAAGGTTTAGCCCAGCACCACAGTCAATGAATAACTCAACAAAAAATTTTCTTGAGTCTAGCGCCACCATAACTGGAAGGAGAAAACGAGAATTACAGGGAGCTTGCACATTTGCTTGTTCCACTACTCCATTCACGCTACCAAGAGTCAGGATGTTTTTTTTTTCTTTCATATCATCACGCAATTTAACAAAAGGACAAGCAAAAACAAAATGGTCACTTTTACCACAGTAGTAACATAGTTTATGTAATCTCCTAAAGTTTCTCCTACCAGAACGAAAAGATATCTGACCCAACTGCATGGGTTCCTCCCCTACCCCAAAGTTATAAGTAATATCACCCTGGGCAGCAGGTGAGACAAAACCACACGCAGAAGGGATCCCTTGCACGGAGGGACCCTTACACCTCTCTCTGATACGTCTATCCAACCGTATAGCCAAAGACATAGCATTCTCTAGAGTATCCGGGTACTCATGAAAAGCCAGGGCATCTTTTAACCTCTCAGATAACCCCTGACAAAACTGACTACGTAACGCGGGGTCGTTCCACCCCGACTCAGTAGCCCATCTCCTAAACTCTATGCCGTAAACCTCTGCAGTACGTTCACCCTGTAATAAGTTACGCAATTTAGATTGTGCCATCGAGACCTGATCTGGGTCATCGTAAATCAATCCCAGGGCTTTGAAAAATTCCTCCACCAACCGGAGGGCCAGAGAACCGGGCGGCAGAGAAAAGCCCAGGATTGCTCGTCCCCTTTTAGCAGAGACATGATTATACCAACCCTCTGACTTTCATCACCTGACGAAAATGGACGCAGTCGAAAATACAATTTGCATGACTCTTTAAAGTGAAAAAAATCATCTGCACCCCCTGTAAATTTCTCGGGAAGAGAGACTTTAGGCTCCCCACCAATTTGACCTGCACCTGATGCCAGAACACTCTGACACCGTGTGACCGAACTACGCAGATCTGCAACCTCTAGGGATAATCCCTGCATGCGGTCAACCAGTGCATCAGTTGACGCCATCACAAAACCGCTGAGTAATGGCAGTCACAGTAGGGCGGGTTATAATGTCATGGCGGACAGTATCTCAGATATACAGACAACCAAATAAACAAGTGTCTAGGCGAGATGCTGGGGAATGGTCACCTCCTAGCATATCCCTGACTTCTGTCCCTACGCTGCTTAGCCCACATTCAGACCTTGATGGTAGAAATAATGTGTCCTTGTGCCTGGACTGCAAACACCCTAGAATCCCTGAGATGGTGAAAGGGGAGAAGGGGCAGAAGACACACAAACAGCCAAGACCGCAAATAACAAAAACAGAAACCAAACTTATCTGAGCTGGAACAGACAATCCTTCCTTCCTTGAATCCAAGGCCAGACTGAATTCTATAACCCGCGCGGCTCTCTGGGAGTAAAGGCAATTTAAGCCAATGACCCCAACCAGAGCACCTGAAGGAAGGCGGATCCAGCATGATTCCAAAACAAAACAAAACAAATGGTTAGACACGTGCTGCCAATCTGACAGACCTCCGCACACCATCCGAGCAGGGCATGACAGGTGGATGACCAAAGAATTCTTTCCCTGGTAAAGAAAACACCCTTTACAACAGTTGGCCAGATCAAGAACACTCTCCAGGAGATAGGTGTATGTCTGTCAAAGTCAACAATCAAGAGAAGACTTCACCAGAGTTAATACAGAGGGTTCACCACAAGATGTAAACCATTGGTGAGCCTCAAAAACAGGAAGGCCAGATTAGAGTTTGCCAAACAGCATCTAAAAAAAAGCCTTCACAGTTCTGGAACAACATCCTATGGACAGATGAGATCAAGATCAACTTGTACCAGAATGATGTGAGGAGAAGAGTATGGAGAAGGAAAGGAACTGCTCATGATCCTAAACATACCACCTCATCAGTGAAGCATGGTGGTGGAAGTGTCATGGCGTGGGCATGTATGGCTGCCAATGTAACTGGTTCTCTTGTATTTATTGATGATGTGACTGCTGACAAAGGCAGCAGGATGAATTCTGAAGTGTTTCGGGCAATATTATCTACTCATATTCAGCCAAATGCTTCAGAACTCATTGGACGGTGCTTCACAGTGCAGATGGACAATGACCCAAAGCATACTGCAAAAGCAACCAAAGAGTTTTTTAAGGGAAAGTCAATCACCTGACCTGAATCCGATGGAGCATGCATTTCACTTGCCGAAGACAAAACTGAAGGGAAAATGCCCCAAGAACAAGCAGGAACTAAAGACAGTTGCAGTAGAGGCCGTGCAGAACATCACCAAAGATGAAACCCAGCGTCTGGTGATGTCTATGCGTTCCAGACTTCAGGCTGTAATTGACTGCAAAGGATTTGCAACCAAGTAATAAAAAGTGAAAGTTTGATTTATGATTATTATTCTGTCCCATTACTTTTGGTTCCTTAACAAGTGGGAGGCACATATGCAAACTGTTGTAATTCCTACACTATTCACCTGATTTGGATGTAAATACCCTCAAATTAAAGCTGACAGTCTGCAGTTAAAGCACATCTTGTTCGTTTCATTTCAAATCCATTGTGGTGTATAGAACTAAAAATGTTAGAATTGTGTCTCTGTCCCAATATTTATGGACATGACTGTAGATAGTAATCCAAAATCAGGGTGAAAGATTCCCTTTAAGGACATAGCCCCATTTTCCAAACTTGCCATGTGCCACTTTGTGTCATAGTGTCTTTGGAATGCTTTTACTTAGCCATGTGATTGTCAGTTTGTTTCTTTGTGACATGTTGTACTTTATGTTAGTGGTAAATCTTTGTTGCTATATTTTATTATTATTTATAAAAAATCTGAACTTTAACACAAAAGTAACAAAATTAGCAATCTTCAAAATTTGAATGTCTCTGCTCTTAAGACAAAATAGTTACCGTAATAATATTTACCATATGTCCACTTTCTGTTTGCACAATACATTAGAAACGCCCACAAATCACCTCAACTTAAAAATAGCAGCCCTGAATATATTTAAAACAACATTTTGGAATCTTGTTAACCTTTAAGGTTTTTAACCCCTTCCCGACCACCCCACATAAATTTATGTCGGTGGTCGGGCATTTAAAAATGGCGCCCGCTCGCAAATGAAGCAGGCGCCGTAAGACGCCAGATGCCTGTCAGCCGCCAGATGTTTTAAACAGCAGGCCCCGGGGACTAATGTATGCAATCAACGATAACGTCGTTCACATACATTTAACCCCTTTGATACTGTGGTCCCGGCCTTGTACTGGCTCCCCCCACCGAGAACTGGGGGAGCCAGATGTAATGTGCGACAACCTCTGTATGCAGGAGTTGCAAAGGGCTTCTGCACAGGGCTCCATAGGAACATAGTATAAATCTCATAAACTTCAATGCTAATGCAATAGAGTCTATCAGAAAAGTAATCTAATGATTGCTTGTTATAGTTGCATGGGAACTATTAGAAGTGTAAAAAACTAAAAGTCTGAAAGTTTTTAAAAATACATAAATAATAAAAAAATACATAATTAAAAAATCACCATGTGCCAAAACGCCCGTACTATTAAAATAGAAAAATATTTATCCCATACGGCAAACGACAAAATGGAAAAAAAAGTCAAAATGGCCTGTAGCCCTGTCTATTGCACAATCTCAGCCTGGAATTGCAGAGCTCATGGCACCCCTGCACCACTTTCATGCAGGAGGCACTTTCTTATATGCCTGCTCCCGCACACAATAGTCTATTATTCAATAATGCATATACCCGTATTTTCCGGCGTATAAGACGACTGGGCGTATAAGACGACCCCCAACTTTTCCAGTTAAAGTATAGTGTTTGGGCTATACTCGCCGTATAAGACTACCCCTCCAACGCTATTTCCTTTGGCATCAAGATCTGCAGGTAATTGTTGTGCAATTTTCGTCTTTTGCCTCAGTACCATATTATTGTCACGACCATGGTCATGGTCGTGACTCTGGATCCGCATGCAGTTGCCTGCGGTTTGGGTTTATTGTTCAACCACTGGTGAGTGCTGTTAATATGTTGCCTCACGTGTGGTTGCCGCTGGCAACATAATGGTACTTGGCAGTATAGCAGCCTGAGCTGGTGCTGGGCAGCTTGCTGTCAAGTGCATGCGGTTACACCTGGTTGGGTGTGTGTGTATGTTATGCACTTTGTATGTCTGGTGTGCACGAGGTTTATGTTTGTGTGCACTGTGACACTTCCCTTCACTGTGGCTGCCCGTGGCAACGTTTGGTATTGTGTACATGTGGTGGCAGTGTCTCGGCCTTCTGGCTGACTCCCAGGACATGGTTGCCACGCATGTCATTGCCTGCGGTAACAGCTGCAGTGTAATTGTTTAATGTACACTTCCCCTTTAAATAGCTTTTTCCCTTGCCTGGTGTTGGAAGGGTTAACTCCCTTCTTAGTCTGTGAACACTGTGTGTGTGTGTGGCCACTTGGGGCTATTTAGCTCCTGCTGGATGCCAGACTCTGAGGGGTACTTCAGCCATGGTTAGCTGATGTCATCCTCCTGGTTTATACCATCTGCCAGTGAAAGCCACCCTTGTGGTCATAAACCTTATGTCTGATGTTAGATGATGTGGATATGGTCTTTCTGTTTATTGCAGCTATGGTTTCCTGGGTTCCTATGTGATGTGTGGTGTGTGCTGTGTCCGTTATAGTGTTGTTGTGGACAGCAGAACTTGCACATGGGTTCCAGGCTGTGTGTCTGTGGCAGGTAGGTGGTGTTACTAGTTACATTTACCTGCCATTGCCATTAGCTGTTTATGTTCCCCTTTACTTGCAGCTTAGCCACGTTAGACTCCTGTTCCTCCGTGTTCAGGAGGAACGGGCTGTCTACCCAGCTCCTAGCTCAGGGATCGGCGGAGGGTCAGTAGGGATCCGAGGTTCCTGAGCATGAGCCCTCCTACCTTCAAGGGCGGCTCATGCAGCAAGGAGTCAGGGTCAGATTAGGGAAGCTTTAGGAAGTGACCTGCTCCCTAATTCTGTGGTACTGGCCAAGTAGCGACCTTCCATCTTCTGGCATCGCACGGCTGGGGGTTTTCCCCATCCTCAGCCGTGACAATTATGCCTTTCCAAGAATCTAGTACACCAGGATACAGTGGCCTTAAATATGTTGCTGTGATCTGGGTTAGATTTGGCCCACTGAAGTGCAAACAAATGTATTTTATTTCGTGTCACTACATAACCGTTTTGGCGATGCTCATTCACCATGTCTGCTACATGTTTTTCGAGTTCTGGCCAATGTGGGGTGCCTCTTCTTAATGCACACTTAACCCCTGGCATACTCTATAATGCTTTTTCATTTGCTTTCCAGTCCCGAACCATCTTTTCTGTTACTCCATATTGTCTTGCAGCAGCACAGGTATTATGTTCCATGGCAAAGTTTACACTTTAAAGGGGTTATCCCACTTCGCATTTTCATACTTACCTGCTGCCAGCGCCGTTCACTTCCTGGATTCTGGCTGGGGGCGGGCTTCATCTTAAATGAAGTCTTCTCCAGGCCAGGCCGCGCGCTGGACTGAATGTGCACGCCGCCGCGCATGCGCCATGGTGACTTATTCCTGTCCAGTATAGTACAGAGCCGGCGTGCGCGGCTCTATACTATTCTGGCCAGGAAGAAGTCACCGTCGCGCATGCGCGACAGCGTGTGCGTTCAGGACAGCGAGCGGCCCGGCCGGGAGAAAAGAAGGAGTCTTCTGCGCAAGCGCGGCCACCGGGATTCCGGAGAAGAGCGGTGGCCGTAACCAGGGGAGACCGAATGACAACAATGAGGTAAGTGGGGAAGAATTTTATCCTAAACGATGGGAATTTGTTAATCGAATATATTTACAAAAATTATCACTGTCAAATCATTAACAGATTTAACAGTGATCATTATGATGGGATAACCCCTTTAAGTTTGAAACTGACTTCATATTTCTTTCTTCTTGCTGGTAGAGCCATGATGGGGTCTTGACTGTTAGCCATTTGTATACTGTACTGTATGTACTGGTGCTGTACTGTATGAACCGGTACAGATACTGGTGCTGTACTGTATTCACCACCACATGTATCTGCTCCCCAGATAGACTCTGTTCTTTTACCACAGATAAGATGCACACCAAACTTCATTAGAGATCCACCATTCCAACGTTAGAATTGGCTGAAGTGCAGATGCTCTTGCTTCCCCCTGCCTTCCCTCGGAATCGCCAATCCAACCCAGTATACAACAACCAGCCAATCACTGCAATTGATTGTAAAGGGAGAATATTATTCACCAATATTTATGCAAATATCAATAATTAATATTCATAAATAGGAGGGGCCGTCTATCAATGACTCCGTCTATTTATACCTTTATATAACAATAATACAATACTTTGCCTTATACCTTACGCTAATCACTAAACTAGCTGCAAGCGCCTAACTGAGCTAGCTACTGCTAATAACAACACGTTACACAGTAAGTATAATACAAATAATACAAGATATTTATTATCACCTACAGTACACAATACAGCACCATAAATACAGCACTAAATACACTATTCAATCCCTAGTTCCACCCACAAACTAACTATTACAGTACACACACATACATTCATTAGCAGCCCACCCAACCTGGCTCTAAGCTATCCCTATGGGAGGCAAAGGGTTAACACACACTCAGCTGCTGCTGGGGTAAGCAGGCAGCAGTGAAGGGGTGAAGGTTTACAGGGCAGCTACAGGGGTAACTGGGGCTGCCTCAAGGGTACAGGGCTGAGGTTAATGCTGCAGGAGTTCAGCAGCCAGCGTTAGGGGATAGTTGGTGAGGACAGGGCCTGCAGGGATAGGGATTGCAATGGGATGTGTTGGTGGCAGGGAAGGGGTTACTATTGTTGGGGATATAGGGGGTATGTGAGGGGTAGGTAGGGGCTAGACAGGTTGGGGTTAATACTTAGTCCTTCCAGGGTTACTAGGCCTTCTCCAGGTGCACGTCATGGACCTGCTCTCTCCCATGTGTCTCTCCTTCTAGTCCAGTTGCAAGAGCCCCTGTTCCTCCCTTGGGGCTCCTATATCAGCCTCAGAAAACAGCCCACCTCCCCCCTCCTCAGGGATGTGACATCATAGTGTGACTGTGACGTATGCCTGCACTCAGGACAGCCAATTGGCCCCCTGAGGCTAGCAGCACCACACGCCCAGCCATGTCACAAACACAAGGTGGGGCAGAGCATAGTAACTAGGCTGATAAACTCAACAAAAGGCCTCAGATCTATTGATCCCTTAGCCTTTGAAGTCACCAGCCACCTGGAGACATATCCACCCCACTGCAGGAGCTGGCATTTAGGAGGGGGTTGGTTATGAAACAAAAACCGCCCCACCTCCTGGCTCTAAACGCTGTCCCTATGGGGGGCATTTAAGTATATATATGTATATAGATACTTGGGGCGCATCTATATACACATATATACTCATTATAAACCTGGGGCATACATGGGCAGTTATAGGCCCATATATTTATATACCTGGGGGAGAGCCATGGCAGATACACATATACAGATGTATGCACTGCATACACACATCCCGATATATATACAGTGGGATGCGAAAGTTTGAGCAACCTTGTTAATCGTCATGATTTTCCTGTATAAATCGTTGGTTGTTACGATAAAAAATGTCAGTTAAATATATCATATAGGAGACACACACAGTGATATTTGAGAAGTGAAATGAAGTTTATTGGATTTACAGAAAGCGTGCTATAATTGTTTAAACAAAATTAGGCAGGTGCATAAATTTGGGCACCACAAAAAAGAAATGAAATCAATATTTAGTAGATCCTCCTTTTTCAGAAATTACAGACTCTAAACGCTTCCTGTAGGTTCCAATGAGAGTCTGGATTCTGGTTGAAGGTATTTTGGACCATTCCTCTTTACAAAACATCTTTAGTTCATTCAGGTTTGATGGCTTCCGAGCATGGACAGCTCTCTTTAAGTCACACCACAGATTTTCAATTATATTCAGGTCTGGGGACTGAGATGGCCATTCCAGAACGTTGTACTTGTTCCTCTGCATAAATGCCTTAGTGGATTTTGAGCAGTGTTTAGGGTCGTTGTCTTGTTGAAAGATCCAGCCCCGGCGCAGCTTCAGCTTTGTCACTGATTCCTGGACATTGGTCTCCAGAATCTGCTGATACTAAGTGGAATCCATGCGTCCCTCAACTTTGACAAGAGTCCCAGTCCCTGCAGTGGCCACACAGCCCCACAGCATGATGGAACCACCACCATATTTTACTGTAGGTAGCAGATGTTTTTCTTGGAATGCTGTGTTCTTTTTCCTCCATGCATAACGCCGCTTGTTATGGTCAAATAACTCAATTTTAGTTTCATCAGTCCACAGCACCTTATTCCAAAATGAAGCTGGCTTGTCCAAATGTGCTTTAGCCCACCTCAAGCGGCACTTTTTGTGCTGTGGGCGGAGAAAAGGCTTCCTCTGCATCACTCTCGCATACAGCATTTCCTTATGTAAAGTGCGCCGAATGGTTGAACGATGCACAGTGACTCCATCTGCAGCAAGATGATGTTGTAGGTCTTTGGTGCTGGTCTGTGGGTTGACTCTGACTGTTCTCACCATTCGTCGTTTCTGTCTATCCGCGATTTTTCTTGGTCTGCCACTTCGAGCCTTAACTTGAACTGACCCTGTGGTCTTCCATTTCCTCAATATGTTCCTAACTGTGGAAGCAGACAGCTGAAATCTCTGAGACAGCTTTCTGTATCCTTCCCCTAAACCATGATGGTGAACAATATTTGTCTTCAGGTCATTTGAGAGTTGTTTTGAGCCATGTTGCTACTCTTCAGAGAAAATTAAAAGAGGAGGGAAACTTACAATTGACCCCCTTAAATACTCTTTCTCATAATTGGATTCACCTGTGTATGTAGGTCAGGGGTCACTGAGCTTACCAAGCCAATTGAAGTTCCAATAATTAGTTCTAAAGGTTTTGAAATCAATAAAATGACAACAGTGCCCAAATTTATGCACCTGCCTAATTTTGTTTAAACAATTATAGCACACTTTCTGTAAATCCAATAAACTTCATTTCACTTCTCAAATATCACTGTGTGTGTCTCCTATATGATATATTTAACTGACATTTTTTATCGTAACAACCAACGATTTATACAGGAAAATCATGACGATTAACAAGGTTGCCCAAACTTTCGCATCCCACTGTATCTACATGAGAGGGAATATATACACGGCCATACAGGAAATATATACTAACTATAAGGGGACACATATAAGGGGGGCACAGATCATATAAGGGGGCACAGATCAACCAGGGACTACATATTTCTCACAGGGGCCACAATGAGTCCCTGTGGACCACTAGGGGCAGATGCTGGGCACATCTGCGCACATCATCCTATAATGAGGCTATTTAAGTATGCATATCTATTATACTTGCATGCACGTGTTTGCATGCATATATACACTCACCTAAAGAATTATTAGGAACACCATACTAATACGGTGTTGGACCCCCTTTTGGCTTCAGAACTGCCTTAATTCTACGTGGCATTGATTCAACAAGGTGCTGATAGCATTCTTTAGAAATGTTGGCCCATATTGATAGAATAGCATCTTGCAGTTGATGGAGATTTGAGGGATGCACATCCAGGGCACGAAGCTCCCGTTCCACCACATCCCAAAGATGCTCTATTGGGTTGAGATCTAGTGACTGTGGGGGCCATTTTAGTACAGTGAACTCATTGTCATGTTCAAGAAACCAATTTGAAATGATTCGAGCTTTGTGACATGGTGCATTATCCTTCTGGAAGTAGCCATCAGAGGATGGGTACATGGTGGTCATGAAGGGATGGACATGGTCAGAAACAATGCTCAGGTAGCCCGTGGCATTTAAATGATGCCCAATTGACACTAAGGGGCCTAAAGTGTGCCCAGAAAACATCCCCTACACCATTACACCACCACCACCAGCCTGCACAGTGGTAACAAGGCATGATGGATACATGTTCTCATGCTGTTTACGCCAAATTTGTACTCTACCATTTGAATGTCTCAACAGAAATCGAGACTCATCAGACCAGGCAACATTTTTCCAGTCTTCAACAGTCCAATTTTGGTGAGCTCGTGCAAATTGTAGCCTCTTTTTCCTATTTGTAGTGGAGATGAGTGGTACCCGGTGGGGTCTTCTGCTGTTGTAGCCTATCCGCCTCAAGGTTGTGCGTGTTGTGGCTTCACAAATGCTTTGCTGCATACTTCGGTTGTAACGAGTGGTTATTTCAGTCAACATTGCTCTTCTATCAGCTTGAATCAGTCGGTCCATTCTCCTCTGACCTCTAGCATCCACAAGGCATTTTTGCCCACAGGACTGCCGCATACTGGATGTTTTTCCCTTTTCACACCATTCTTTGTAAACCCTAGAAATGGTTGTGCGTGAAAATCCCAGTAACTGAGCAGATTGTGAAATTCTCAGACCAGCCCGTCTGGCACCAACAACCATGCCACGCTCAAAATTGCTTAAATCACCTTTCTTTCCCATTCTGACATTCAGTTTGGAGTTCAGGAGATTGTCTTGACCAGGACCACACCCTTAAATGCATTGAAGCAACTGCCATGTGATTGGTTGACTAGATAATTGCATTAATGAGAAATAGAACAGGTGTTCCTAATAATTCTTTAGGTGAGTGTATATATATATATATATATATATATATATATATACATACGTCTCAACCCTTCCTCAACAGTGATGTACCAGTATTTTCTGTGCACACTGCATACAAAGCCTGCTTGGATTAGGTGGGTCATCTCGCCCTGCCTGCCCAGCCCTCCCTGTCTTCACGACGATCTGAGCAGTAGTACGCAATGTGATACTGCCGGCATGAGAAAACCACTGAGAGCAGGGAGAGGGGCTGCTTCAAGAGCGGCTGGCCGGGATGCAGCGCACGATGACTCAGCTAGAGGGCGCCTGTCCCTGAAGCTGGAGAAGGACAGCTACTCCAGACCGGCTAGGAAGTAAGTTTCAGCACTCCGTATACCGGCATATAAGACGACACCCGGCGTATAAGACGACCCCCGACTTTTGAGAAGATTTTCATGTGTTAAAATGTAGTCTTATACACAGGAAAATACAGTCACTCTAGGCGCTAGAGCTGACAGCCTGTCACACTGACTCCATCCTCACATCGTACTTAATCAGGAGGAGAAGTCAGCGCTGGGGCGGAGCAGCCCTATAATCAGGAATTAGAAAGGAAATGAAGGAGGGTGGCGGGTTGGAGGCGGAGCCTGGAGGTGCTCTGCTAATGTGCACATTGGCACCATCTTCCTCATGTGCCAGGAGCAGTGTTCAGTGAGTGAGCAGTGGCTGTCGCTCATGGTGGTCAGAGAAGCACCACCAGGCTGCAGACAGTCTCTCTGACAGTACACCACACGTTCAGACAGTGGAGCGTATCACTGTGCATTTAAGTTAACCAGTCCAAATGGGGTGGGGGTCCTAGGGAACTTTTGCTGCCCAGTTAGAGCCCAATCTCTGACATTCAGTGAGTCAATACTGACTCTCTGTATTGCGGCACTACTCTTTCCAGGGTTGAATGTCCCCTTTAAGCCTCTCTGCATATATATATATATATATATATATTTCTCTGTATGCAGATACAGCACCTCTGGAGGGGAGGGGGACCATGTATGCATGCATTATGGCACTTAATGTATGTGAACCCACAAGTGCTGCAATGCATGCATGCACTCTCTCCCGTCCACAGGTGCAATATCTGCATACAGAGATATATAATATATACCTTTAGTTAAAAGGAGTATTAAGTCCTGGAATGAGCAAAAAATTACCCTTCTGTTTTACCTGTAACAGCGGCTGCTGTGCGCCGCTATTCTCCTGCTTACCGCCGCGTTCCTGGGCGCCGTGTTCAGCGGTGATCTGTTGCCTGTGCTTTCCCATTCACCTCTGCAGTCCTGGGCTCTGTCCTTGCATGTACTGTTTGTCCTGGGATCCACTCCACAGTTTCCTTTCAGCCCTGGCCAAAGCATGCTTGCTGCTTCTTCCCTGGAGCACTTGCTTAAGGGCTGGCGCACATCACTTCCTGTGCTTTATGGGTTAGATCTAGTGTTGATCGAGCACCAAAGTGCTCGGGTGCTCGAGTAGAACACATCAGGATGCTCGGGTGCTCTACTGCTCTGAAGAGGGGAGGGTGTCCGGTTCACAGGAAAAGGTCAGAAATTGATGGAAACACCACTGACATGGTTCGGAAACAGCATAGGGAGGATGTCTGGATGCATCTTGGACTCCCAGGTCGCTGCTGGGAACGATGTTGTCCGAGTAGAATGCCACTTTTACAGACTGACAATAATACGCACAAAATCAAAGATAAAATCGATTTTAGAGGAAAAAATTGTTAGGAAACATTCTTTTCTGTATATTTACTTGTATATAAAGTGCAAGTACTGCCAAAAATTACAAGGAAGAGGCACTCCGATACAACCTGTATATGACATAATGAAGGGCCTCATTCACATTGTGGTACAATTGTTCACGTAGTGGGACTTCTACGCTCATAAAGCCTATGCACTAAGTGAAAGGGCTGCCTAAAATTACAAGGAATCAGCACTACAATACACCCTTTATTCCACATAAAGGAGGGCATCATACACACCCTTGAAAAATAATGATGGGTGGCCTGAGCTGACCCTCTAAAACATTAGGGGCGAGGGCCTTCTGCTGAGCTGACCCTCTAAAACATTAGGGGTGAGTGCCTGCTGCTGATATGACCTTCTAAAACATTATGGGCGAGGGACTGCTGCTGAGCTGACCCTCAAAAACATTAGGGGCGAGGGCCTTCTGCTGAGCTGACCCTCTAAAACATTAGGGGTGAGTGCCTGCTGCTGATCTGACCTTCTAAAACATTAGGGGCGAGAGCCTGCTGCTGATGTGACCATCTAAAACATTAGCGGTAAGGGTCTGCTGCTGAGCTGACCCTCTAAAACATTAGGGGTGAGTGCCTGCTGCTGATCTGACCATCTAAAACATTCGGGGTGAGGGTCTGCTGCTGAGTTGACCATATAAAACATTAGGGGTAAGGGTCTGCTGTTGAGATGACCCTCTAAAACATTAGGGGTGAGTGTGCGTGCTGTTGATCTGACCATCTAAAACATTAGGGGCGAGGGCCTGCTGGTGACCTTCAAAAACATTATGGGCGAGGCCTGCTGTGACCCTTTAAAACATTATGGGTGAGGGCCTGCTGGTAACCCTCTAAAGCATTAGGAGCGAGGGCATCCTAAAAGGCATGTTGATATGATGGAGGAGGAGGACCATAAAAGGGAGATTGAACCATGTACCCTTTTTAGTGGTGGAAGGGGTGAATGGGAATACAGCGTATTCAATACACCATAAAAGCCTCATTTAGAGTGCCTTTATGTTCAGCCGCTTTCCTCTGGTGGAGTAGAGAAGTCAGGGGCAATCCAGGCCTTGTTCATTTTTATAAGAGTCAATCGGTCAGCATTTTCAGTTGACAGGCGGATGCGCTTATCAGTTATTATGCCCCCAGCAGTACTAAATACACGCTCTGACAAAACGCTGGCGGCGGGGACGGCCAGCACTTCCAAGGCATAGAGCGCCAGTTCGTGCCACATGTCCAGCTTGGACACCCAGTAGTTGTAAGGCACACAGGGATCACTGAGGATGCTGACACGGTCTGCTACGTACTCCTTCACCATCTTCCAAAATTTTACCCTCCTTATGACACTAGGCCGGGCATCAGGTTGAGGGTGCTGGCGGGGTGTAATAAAACCCTTGCCCAGGCCTTGAAGAGTGTTGCCCTGCCTCTGGTGGAACTGCTGTGTGTTCCCCTCGTTTTCCCCTCCTCGGTTGGCCAAGGAACTACGCACTCTGCAGCCAGCGTTGACAGCTGGAAATTATTGGAGCAATTTTTCCACAAGGACCTTCTGGTATTGCACCATTTTGCTTGTCCTCTCCACCACAGGAATGAGAGATGAGAAGTTCTCTTTGTAGCGGGGTTGAGAAGGGTGAACAACCAGTAATCGGTGTTGGCCAAAATGCGTACAACGCGAGGGTCACGGGAAAGGGAGCCTAATATAAAGTCAGTCATGTGTGCCAGAGTCCCAACAGACAAGACTTCGCTGTCCTCATCAGGAGGATGACTCTCAATCTCCTCATCCTCTTCCACCTCTTCTACTAATCCACGCTGAACAGATGGAATAAAACTTTTATGGGTACTACTCTCTGTAGCGGAGGCAACCGTCTCCTGCTCCTCCTCCTCCTCCTCCTCCTCATCATCATCCAATTAGTGCTAAGAAGACGAACTGAGGGTGGTCTGGTTATCACCCTGTGTACTGTCTTTCCCCATTTCCACCTCTTCCACATGCAAAGTGACCGCCTTAATTGTGAGCAGCGAGCGTTTGAGTAGACACAGAAGTGGGATGGTTACGCTGATAATAGTGTTATCGCCGCTCACCATCTGTGTTGATTCCTCAAAGTTGCGTAAAACCTCACAGAGGTCAGACATCAATGCCCACTCGTCACTTGTGAAGAGCGAAAGCTGACTGGAAAGGTGATGACCATGTTGCAGCTGGTATAACACTACTGCCCTCTGCTGCTCACAAAGTCTGGCCAACATGTGGAATGTGGAGTTCCAGCGCGTGCTCACGTCGCACAACAGTCGGTGAGCTGTGGATGACTTGCGGAAATGGGCACACACGCAGCGCACCTTCCCCAGTAGCTCAGGCAAATAAGGATAGGTTTTGAGAAACCGCTGTCAGGTTTTGAGAAACCGCTGTCAGACCCAACCATGCCTGGTTGTAGGTTGAGTGTAGGTTGAGTGGCCAGAGCCACAGCTCAGTCTGGTCCCTTATCCCCTGCCACAGCTCTGTCACCTAAGCAGATCAGTTGAAGCACGGCCTGTTGCCGCTTACTCACTGCAGTGCTACACTGCTTCCAGCTACTGACTGATGTCTGACTGGTGCTGCAAGATGATAACACAGGGGAAGAGGAGGCAGTGGTGTGACCCGCAGACACTGATTGTGGACCCAGGCGTTCGGCCCACCTATTAGGGTGCTTTAATGCCATGTGGCGGACCATGCTGGTGGTGGTGAGGTTGCTAGTGTTCACGCCCCTGCTAATTTTGGTTCGGCACAGGTTGCAAATGACAATTCTTTTATCGTCCACCTTTTCCTCAAAAAAGCGCCAGACTGCGGAACACCTACCCCTTGGCAAGGGAGATTGCCACAAGGGGGTGCTCCGGGGAACAGTTGCGGGCCTGTTTGATGTGGCCTGCCTTCTCCATTTTGCCTGTTGCAGTGCTGCTGATCCATCCCCCTCTGTACTGCTGTCCTCGCTCGGCTTGCCACCTTCCCAGGTTGGTTCAGTGACTTCATCATCCACCACCTCCTCTTCCACTTCCTCACTCTGGTTATCCTCCTGACTGGTTGACCTAACAACAACCTCAGTTATTGACAACTGTCTCATCCTCATCATCAACCTCTTGAGACACTTATTGCAGTTGACTTATTGGCAACTGTGTCTCATCATCATCCACCTCGTGAAACACTAATTGCCGATCCCCACCGTCATCTTCTTGTGACTGTGGCTGCTCAGGAGTTTGGGAATCAGGTCACAATATCTCCTCCAATGTCCCTCTTCAAGCAGGCTTGTCGAAAGGCCCAAATCAAGGAATGGCAATGAAAAGAGCTCCTCGGAATATCCGAGTGTGGGATCACTTCATTGCCAAGACTCTCCATGGTGGGAGGAATGAGTATCAGGGTTAGGATTCTGTTGACCAGACTCTTGGCTACTGAGACTGGACTTTGTGGAAGACAGGGTGGTGCTTAACCGACTGGAAGCATTATTTGCTGCAATCCAATCGACCACCTGGTCGCACTGGTCTAACTACAAGAGTGGTGTCCTGCGCCGCCCTGCAAACTGGGACATCAAGCTAGGGATCGTGGATGAGTGTGTTTCTTGTGCTCTGGAAGCAGGCAGTTTCACCACTCCCACGGCCTCTGCGTGCCCCATCAGCAGCACGGCCACTTTCCCGTCCTGTACTGCTCGCCTTGCGCATATTAAATGGTATATATGCTTGCAAGTATGTCACATGTACAGTAGCGCAGGTTTTGTAAGTGTATGCGCAAATAAAGTACACGGAATGTCACAGATATTTTTAGGATGCACACACTTCTGCCAATTCTTTTTAGAAGTGGACGCCTCCTCCATAGGAGCCGGTGATGTTTTACTAAAGAAAGGTTCCAAGGGCAAGATGTTTACTTGTGGATTTTTCTCCAAGCTCTTCACCCCTGCAGAGATGATTTACTGTATAGGAAATAGAGAGCTTCTGTCCATAAAACTGACATTACCTGCTTTTTTTTTGAACAATGACCGTATTTTCCGTTGTATAAGACTGGGCGTATAAGACAGCCCCCAACTTTTCCAGTCAAAATATATGGTTTGGGCTATACTTGCCGTATAAGACTACCCCTCTTCAACATACCCACTGAAGGGATATAAGTAACTCCATTTTGTCTTATTCAGCCATGTGTATTACATTTGGTCAGTGCACTTACAAAATGTCCCCTCCCCCTTAAGGAATGTGTGACACTTCCTGGGCTGTTTCAAGAAATCCATACATTCCTTAGTTTGTAAGCTTGAACAGTCCTAGCCATATAAGGTCATCTGGCTCAAGTGTCTACTGGCCCATGTGTATATACCTGATTGGTCAAATGCTGTTACTATGAGTCATCTATTATGTTAATGCAGAGCTCATGTGTGATCGATACCAAAGGTTGAATACTAATGCTAACATATGATTGGATGTCAAGGAAGCTCAACCCCCTCTATTATAACTGTTTGCCAACTGTGAATAAACCAGAATGGATTGGGAATAGACATGTGTTCATGTGGTCAATCTAATTCATTCTCCCGGTACCGGATAAGGTTTAATTCAAGCTGATCACCGAAATCATGTGTCAGGGACACGTTGGGCCAGAGAGTAAATTTCCTAACAGCTTGGGGGCTCGGTTTCCGGGATTGGGAGGGTCAACTCTTCAGGTCTACAGTGAAAGACATCAATTCTTGTCCTCCTTGGACCTGGGAGCAATGACCAAATTCCCATTCAAGTAAGTCGAACCATCTATTTATGATTTCGGTGGATTGCGATGTCTGGGACACGCAAATGTTGATTGTAAGCGACTCAGGGAGTCCATATCGTTAGGTATAAAAATGTTGATTGTAAGCAGCTCAGGGAGTCCATATCGTTAGGTATAAAAATGTTGATTGTAAGCGGCTCAGGCGTCCATATCGTTAGATAGTGCACTATATATATGAATAGAAATCTGTTCCGGGAACAGAAGGATACAAGCTTTAATTAACTCTTATGTATATACAGAAAAAGTATTTTAGAAGTATTAAGATTATCTGTCTGTGTGAGATGTTGACCGGGTGGTAAGTTTACGGTAATATCCCACTTTGAAATCATTCTGTTTCTATCACTGCCAACATGTAAACTTTGTTGCACGGTCTAGTCCCACAAATTACTTCCTAGTTAACACATGGGTAGACAATTTCGCAGGATGTGAGAATTGACAGTTAAAATGTGAAACAGAATGTTATGCCCGACTGGCAACAGGGATGAAAAGCTGTAAAAAATCTGTGAAGTTAGAAGCTTACAGACAGTGTACATCAGAGCTCCTGTGAAGGGGGGCTATAGTGAGTGAGAAAACACAGCAGTGTCAGAAAGAAAAGAAAAAAAACCCCAAAAAAAAACAGAGTGCCCCATTGTCTGCAATCAGAAAGGGCTTATGTTAAACGTTCAGAAATGAACTGGTTAAGTTTTGTTGCCCTAATGATCCGTGTGTGTTTAAATAGTGACAATTTATAGCCATAGAATTAGAGATTACAGCACTAAAAGATGGACAGTTAATGCATAAGTGTATTGATAATTAAAAAGAGAAGTTGGAGAAATGAGTAGAATTTCTTATTTCAAGATGGAGGATTTTGAATCCTATAGAGAGAACAAAGGTTGCCATGTGGCATCCCTCCCCCCACCACATCTGCTGTAAACTCCAAAATGTCACTTGTAGTTCCACAAAAAAAAACTTCTTCCTGTTCTGTCTGAGATGTGTTTTCAACGAGAACTCCCTCCCATCTCATACCCCCCTCCTCTGCTCAGGAATTTCATATGGGGGTTGAGGGGGAGAGGGGCTGCTAATTGGTAATGCATCAGCAGAATGTGAAGATACTAACCTGTGTTATCTATAAGATCTTCCAGACAGGGCTCCAGTATTGGATTAGATCTTTCCAAATTGTATGTTCCAATGGTTTAAAATGTGCCTGCAGTGATGATGCTAATTGGAAGTGTCCAATCCTATCAATCTAAGGTTGCACCCATTCTAAGTCCTTATTCAGATATGAGTAAAAGTTTGAGAAACATTTGGGACAGCTGAACGTCCTGATGTATTGCTTTACTTCCCCTGTTTGAACACTCCTGAAATAAGAGACGAAAGGCAAAGGAAATGGGGGAAGGGTAATTATATATAGAATAAGTGGCGATGTGTATAACACTAAACCAAAAAACTACATGGCATATAAGATAATTTGTTAATTTTAACAAAATGACTGTATGATTAACATGTATATTGTTTTACAGTGACAGACCATCAGCAATTCTGGGTGTGGTGTGGCTATCTGTTTCCAGGAAAGCTGTGTTTGTCTGTGCTGCAAATTTTGGAATGTAACAAAGAAATTGTGTGATTGGGTGAAAGATACATGATTCAGTGGAATGTGAATGGGTGTGGCTCTGAGTTGTATGTATGTAGCAGAGCTGTGTGTGCAATTCATATTTTATGTGTAAGGGCGTGGTTATGAGTTGTTAATGAAAAAAAGAGTACATGAAAAAATGTATATGAATGCGTATGGAGTACGGTATTTGTTTTTAAATATGCGCATTGAGAATTTTATTTTATTTTTCTTGGAAGTTTTTGGTTTTTATTGGTACCAACAGCATTGATCAAGCTGTATATTTTTATTTCAATGAAAAGTTTTTATGGGCCCTTTGTGTGTTCATGTCTGTATTGTCAGATCTGTTCGTTTCAATGTTTGCAGTTACATGTTAAGTGTTGTGCTTAACATCAGAGCTCTGTTCGTATGGACAGCTAGGATACTAATGGCAGAACAGAAGAAGGATCACAGCGTCCGACTAAAAGGGGTGGACTTAGATGACTCAGAGTGGGAGGAAGGAAATGTGAGCCTTCTATGTGAATTAATGGGGTATTGAAAAAACAAACAAAAAAAAAACAAAAAACTTTCAAAACTGACTCACTACTACTCGAGACCATGGACAGGGAATACATCACATCATGTATTTAGCATTATACTAGATTGCCCAGTCAGCCTATTAGGGAGAGATTTGTTCATTAAGCTTGACTTGCAGGTATCAGCAAAGAATCAGGACATAACAGTACACTCAGATCTCATTCCAGTCTCTACACCAGTGCCACTGATTCTTGCAAACATACAGGACCACCCAGAGCTTAATAACATTAACCTTGCATTATGGTCCTCAAATGAATATGACACAGGATTCATTGACTGCACACCATACAAAGCAACCATCAAAGAGGGCAGTACACCTGTATATCAGAACCAATACCCGCTGTCAAAAGAGAAACTTGATGGGCTTAGGCCAATGATAAAGGAATTCCTACAAAAGGGAATCCTGGAAGAGGTAATTTCACCCTACAGCACGCCCGTGAATCCAGTGACAAAGGCAGATGGTGCTACCCGCTTTGTACAGGATTTAAGGGCCATCAACAACATCATTGTGCCTATAGCCCCTGTTGTACCTGATGTCACTTAATTATTATCTGCCATTCCAGCAGACGCTGTTTGTTTCAGTGTGATAGATCTGAAAAATGCATTCTTTTCTATCCCAGTTAATAAGATAACCAGACTACTTTTTGCTTTTTCCTTTTACAGACGTCAACTGACCTGGTGCAGAAATGCCCCAGGGATATGCTGATTCACCTGTAGTGTACAGCATAGTCCTCCAAGCGATGTTAGAGCCATGGTACACCCCCCCAAGGTTCTGTGCTGCTGCAATATGTCAATGATTTATTACTGTGTAGCATGTCAGCGGAGGCCAGCATTCAGGATGGTTTACAATGATTGTCAGGATGTGGTCACAAAGTGACACTTAAGAAAATGCAATGGTGTAAAATGCAGGTTGAATACTTGGGCTTTGTCCTCCCAAAAGGTGAACGGAGAATCAGCGCAGAAAGAGTCCAGTCTATTGCGGGTTTGGTCGCCCCGCACACCAAGAAAGAAATGTTATCTTTCCTTGGTATGATAAACGGTAGACAATGGATTCCTGATTGCTCCTATTATGACAATGTTTTGAGGCAAGCCACTCTGGAAGAAAATCCAGATTTGATTAAATGGTCTTCTGAAATGTACAATGCATTTGATTATCTGAAATGTTCGCTCATGTCGAGTCCAGAGCTGGGTCTCCCTGACTATAATATGCCCTTCCACATGTTTGCACGCCAAAATTGTAAAACCATGGCGGGTGTACTGACACAAGAAAACGGAGGCAAGTTGCGTCCTTGTGTGTTTTTCTCAAAGGTAATGCCCACCCCTGTTCAGGGGATGCCGGCATGTCTGTGTTCTCTTGCAGCCTGTGCTATGATGGTAGAGTTGACAAATTCTTTCACAATGTGACATTACACCATTTTGCACACCACTCATGATGTTGTAGGCCTACTCAAGGACATCCGCACTCATTGCACTCACTAGGACATGTATTCTACATGCTGATAGAGCTGTCACCATTTATACTGAGAGTAGGTACACACATGGGGTAGTGTGGGACCATGGTATGATTTGGCAGAGGAGAGGATTTACGGCAGCAGATGGTAAGGATCATGTCTCACAGGGCAATGCGCTGGCAGTTAAGGTGGCGAAATGAGTGGCCAAATGCAACCTCACAGGTTTGTATAACCATTGGGAGATGCCATGTTTGACACCTCCAACCCCTGAGATGTTGCAAATGCTTACTGATCTTCAGTGGTATGCCACTGAACAGGAACAGCAAGACTGGGGTTATCCAGTATTGCACAAAAATCCTGAGATAGGATTAGTCTGCGAAGAGGGGAAGTTATGCATTCCCCCAATACAGTGCTTCCATCTTAATAGCACATTTCCACGGAGTAGGACATAAACAGCATTGAGATACTCATGGGGAGGCCTTTCCCCAAACCATGGGCAAGACGCCCACTGGTTGTGCAGGAAGGGGACTTGGACCTGATCAGAGAGGTGTAATAATCTGATCAAGGTCCTCAGTAAAACTGAAAAAAAAGTTGCTTGTAAGTCTCCTTCTCTTTCACAGGAACCAACCCGTCCATTCCGGATAGGCGACCAGGTGATGATCAAGATCTTAAAGAAGGGAAAGGAACCAGGAAGCTTCACCTACAGACAACCCACCGAGGTAGTCGCGATCACCAGAACAGCAGTCCTCACTGAACAGTCGCCCACGTGGATCCACGCCACAAGGATTAATTTGGTGAAGAAAAGAGAGGTACTAACGGGGGCAGACAGCCCTGACCTCCAACGAGGCCCAGAGGTACTAACGGAGGCAGACAGCCTTGACCTCGAAGAAGATACAGAAGGGGTACTAACGGAGGCAGACAGCCTTGACCCCCAACGAGATGACGCAGTCGGGAAATTCCTCGAGATGGCTGAGATGCAGTGCCTTAATAATTGCAGTTTTGTGTCTCCTACTTACTGTCCCACGGCTGTGGAACAGACAGATATACTTGAAAACAGAATGCAGAGGGGAAGACAGTCTATGGAAGACAAAGGAGAACTTATGGCTGTACCTGGCCAAAACTCTGAACTTAACTGACTTTTGCCTCCAAACCACTTTATCTGTATTTAACATTTTGGAGACATGTCTGGTAGCAGTCCCCACCCCAGTAGATGTATGGACGGAGCTACTACGTTCCCAATGGAATGACACAGATTTGGAGGATCATGATGTTAAATATGGATATGTAAATCCTTATCATGCTTGTTATGACTGTCCTACATATGAGACTCTGCAGAGTAATATGATAGAAATAATTACAGGTCTTGTCACAGCAGCAGGAATATGTTATAACTTCACCTGTGATGAGACACTATTGCCTCCCTGCATACAAGCAAAAATGCAGAATAAGACTAAACCAAATATTTGTGATAGAGATTTACACTGCGTGCAGAATTATTAGGCAAATGAGTATTTTGACCACATCATCCTCTTTATGCATGTTGTCTTACTCCAAGCTGTATAGGCTTGAAAGCCTACTACCAATTAAGCATATTAGGTGATGTGCATCTCTGTAATGAGAAGGGGTGTGGTCTAATGACATCAACACCCTATATTAGGTGTGCATAATTATTAGGCAACTTTCTTTCCTTTGGCAAAATGGGTCAAAAGAAGGACTTGACAGGCTCCGAAAAGTCAAAAATAGTGAGATATCTTGCAGAGGGATGCAGCACTCTTAAAATTGCAAAGCTTCTGAAGCGTGATCATCGAACAATCAAGCGTTTCATTCAAAATAGTCAACAGGGTCGCAAGAAGCGTGTGGAAAAACCAAGGCGCAAAATAACTGCCCATGAACTGAGAAAAGTCAAGCGTGCAGCTGCCAAGATGCCACTTGCCACCAGTTTGGCCATATTTCAGAGCTGCAACATCACTGGAGTGCCCAAAAGCACAAGGTGTGCAATACTCAGAGACATGGCCATGGTAAGAAAGGCTGAAAGACGACCACCACTGAACAAGACACACAAGCTGAAACGTCAAGACTGGGCCAAGAAATATCTCAAGACTGATTTTTCTAAGGTTTTATGGACTGATGAAATGAGAGTGAGTCTTGATGGGCCAGATGGATGGGCCCGTGGCTGGATTGGTAAAGGGCAGAGAGCTCCAGTCCGACTCAGACGCCAGCAAGGTGGAGGTGGAGTACTGGTTTGGGCTGGTATCATCAAAGATGAGCTTGTGGGGCCTTTTCGGGTTGAGGATGGAGTCAAGCTCAACTCCCAGTCCTACTGCCAGTTTCTGGAAGACACCTTCTTCAAGCAGTGGTACAGGAAGAAGTCTGCATCCTTCAAGAAAAACATGATTTTCATGCAGGACAATGCTCCATCACACGCGTCCAAGTACTCCACAGCGTGGCTGGCAAGAAAGGGTATAAAAGAAGAAAATCTAATGACATGGCCTCCTTGTTCACCTGATCTGAACCCCATTGAGAACCTGTGGTCCATCATCAAATGTGAGATTTACAAGGAGGGAAAACAGTACACCTCTCTGAACAGTGTCTGGGAGGCTGTGGTTGCTGCTGCACGCAATGTTGATGGTGAACAGATCAAAACACCGACAGAATCCATGGATGGCAGGCTTTTGAGTGTCCTTGCAAAGAAAGGTGGCTATATTGGTCACTGATTTGTTTTTGTTTTGTTTTTGAATGTCAGAAATGTATATTTGTGAATGTTGAGATGTTATATTGGTTTCACTGGTAAAAATAAATAATTGAAATGGGTATATATTTGTTTTTTGTTAAGTTGCCTAATAATTATGCACAGTAATAGTCACCTGCACACACAGATATCCCCCTAAAATAGCTAAAACTAAAAACAAACTAAAAACTACTTCCAAAAATATTCAGCTTTGATATTAATGAGTTTTTTGGGTTCATTGAGAACATGGTTGTTGTTCAATAATAAAATTAATCCTCAAAAATACAACTTGCCTAATAATTCTGCACTCCCTGTAGGTAGTTGTAAAAAGATAGTATCAGGAAAGAATATGCAATGTAATATTACAAAAACAGCCCCATCCCTAGACAAACATGTACCTCTACCAACAGGATGGGTATTGGCCTGTGGGAATACTAGTTACACATACATACCGGCCAATATTACAGAAAGACCCTGTACAATAGCCAGGCTGACGTTAGCAATGATACCACTATTCCCAGCAATGCAGACACGACACACGAGAGACATTTCCCTACAGCTACCAGAAAATTGTGATTATAATGTGAATCTCCTCTCTAGATCAGAATATATGAGTTTAGGGGTATCTTTGATAGGAGTACCAGGTTTGGCCATATATAACCACAGGACAATATCAAAACTTGCCTGTTATATGGTAAAACAGATAAATGTCACTAGTGCAATTCTGCAAGATATGCTGCTGGATATACAATCGTATGAAAAGGCTATCTTGCAGAATAGGGCAACTATTGACTATTTATTGCTCCAACATGGTGTAGGATGCTCAGCGTTCCAGGGATGTGTTGTTTCAATTTATCAGATCACTCCCGTGGAATAAAAGATAAAATAGGCCGGTAGAGGTAGAAGAGGTAAACACAACCTCAACAAAGCCTGAGGATTATACTCCTGAAGGGTACATGGAATACCTAAAGGCTTACAAGCAAACAAAGGAAGAGTAGAGAAAGAACCATATAGTATTAGGTATATATATAAGGTTCTTAGAGGGGATTGAAGGGATATAAGTAACTCCATTTTGTCTTATTCAGCCATGTGTATTACATTTGGTCAGTGCACTTACAAAATGTCCCCTCCCCCTTAAGGAATGTGTGACACTTCCTGGGCTGTTTCAAGAAATCCATACATTCCTTAGTTTGTAAGCTTGAACAGTCCTAGCCATATAAGGTCATCTGGCTCAAGTGTCTGCTGGCCCATGTGTATATACCTGATTGGTCAAATGCTGTTACTATGAGTCATCTATTATGTTAATGCAGAGCTCATGTGTGATCGATACCATAGGTTGAATACTAATGCTAACATATGTTTGGATGTCAAGGAAGCTCAACCCCCTCTATTATAACTGTTTGCCAACTGTGAATAAACCAGAATGGATTGGGAATAGACATGTGTTCATGTGGTCAATCTAATTCATTCTCCCAGTACCGGATAAGGTTTAATTCAAGCTGATCACCGAAATCATGTGTCAGGGACACGTTGGGCCAGAGACTAAATTTCCTAACACCCACAATGCCACGGGGGAAGAAGACTCAAGCCAAGCAGGGCAGGCTGGACTTTTACTGTGATAATGGCGCAGACGCAGCGCCGCCTGCCTCAGCCGCCCGAGACCCATCTTTACCGCTCACTGTAGCGGCCCAGCACCCTCCACTCCAGGGCAGCGTGAAGACCACACGAGCGCAAATCACCCGCGCCACTCATCCACTTGCCCAGCTCATGCTTCAGGAGATTCGGTCAGAGCGGGTCCGGCCAGAGTCTCTTCACAGCAGGGACACGTGGAAGCGCAGAATGGAGAATTCGCTGTTTCCCACAATCAGCTAATAGATACTCAAGACAATGCAACCAATAGGGGGCACTGTTTATAAATCATGGACAGCACCCTCTATTGGTTGCATAGTCTTATGACAAGACTGTTTGCTGTTGTGAGATCGTGAAAACTCAGATCTGATGGTATATTCTAACCCTGAGGCGTTCCCATGGATCGGAGTTTTCACGATCTAACAACAGCGAATAGTGTTGTCATAATCTCCAGTCCGGCTCGGAAGTAAGTACCGTAAGTTTCAGCACGCCGAATACCGGCTTATAAGACGATACCCGGCGTATAAGACGACTCCCGACTTTTGAGAAGATTTTCATGTGTTAAAAAGTCGTCTTATATTCCGGGAAATATGGTATATATGTTGCATAAATGTTAATAAGAGTACACTTCACAGTGTGTGTGGGGGGACTATACAGAAGTTTGCTATGGGGCCAGGGTTGGCCTGGCCCACCAGAGGATCCTCCGGTGGGCCCAAGCATTGACAACAATGGACCTCTAATAAAAAAAAGGACACTTAAGGTCCTATATACACAGAGGGTTGGCCCTCAGAATCATTTCCTCTGGTAGGCCCAAATGATATCAATCCGACTGTGTAAGTGGCCCAACATTTTTTTGTTGCGCTCTGGTGCTTTCCCCCTCCTTTAGCACAGGACCATGTGGGCTTGTAATCAAACTCCTCAAGTTGGCTTCTTGCATACTTATCAACAAGTCAGTTGGTAAAATTGGGCATAATAGCCCGCCCATGGGTCCACCCTGTGTGCCAGGTGTTAGGGCGGTGGTCAATACAGATAGAACACTGGGGAGCTGACCATTCAGCTTCCCGTGCTCCTTCCAATCTCCAGGTCAGCACACTGAATGGTGAAGCAAGGATAGTCTGCTTCCCTATTCAGCCCTGCAGGCACAGATCGCACTGCCGGACTGTGTAGGATGAGCCTGCAGCCCGGGAATCTGCCTGTGCACTCTTCCCACACAGTGCTGCAGTGCGATCTGTGCCTGCAGGGGAGTGCTGGAGGTGATCTGATAATCAGGAACGGGATAAGAAGAGTATTTACAATTTATAAAAAAATGTATTAACACTGAGGGGGCACAATGTGAGCATTACTACTGTGAAGGGGGCACAGAGAGGGCACTTTTACTGTAAAGGGGCCTAACAACTGTTATGGGGGCACAGAGAGGGCATAACTACTGTTAGTGGGCACATTGAGGGGGTGTAACTACTGTGAAGGGGCATAGAGAGGGCATAACTTCTGTGATGGGAGCACAATGTGGGCATAACTACTGTGAAGAGGCACAGAGATGGTATAACTACTGTGAAGGGGCACAGAGATGGTATAACTACTGTGATGGGGCACCATGTAGGCATAACTACTGTGATAGGGCACAATATGGGCATAACTACTGTGAAGGGGAACAATGGGGGCATAACTACTGTGAAGGGGCACAATGTGGGCATAACTACTGTGAAGGGGCACAATGGGGGCATAACTACTGTGAAGGGGCGCAATGTGGGCATAACTACTGTGAAGGAGTGCAATGAGGGCATTACTACTGTTAGGGGGGCACAATGTTTTAAAGTATGGGGTGGTGCCAGAGAAAGGAGCTGCCCCGGGTACCAAACACCCTAGGCACGTCACTGCTTGTCCTTACATACCAGCTCCTTCCTCCCCCTGACATTAGCAGTGACATTAGCTGGTGTAGTCATCTGCTCTTTCTCCATTTGTTTTGCAACAGCACCATCTAGTGACCAGATCTCACCACTACAGTCCACTAACATTAAATTGGTTTTCTGAGCTTTTTATACTCATGACCTATCCTCAGGATATGTCATCAGTATCTGTTCGATGGGGTTCTGAAAGTCAGGACCCTTGCCGATCAGCTGTTCGAGAAGGCAGTGGCACTCCTTTAAGCGCCGCAACCTTTTCCAGCTTTTTCTAGGCCAGTTTATTTGTTATGTAGCCTAGGTATAGCTCAGCCCCATAGAAGTGAATGGGATTGAGCTGCGATACCAAGCACAGCTGCTATACTATGTAGGACGCTGTGCTTGGTAAGCATAGAGAAGTTTGCGGCACTTGACAAACAGCTGATCGGTGGGGGTCTGGGTGTTGGATCCCCACTGATCAAATACTAATGACCTATCCAGAGAATAGGTAATCAGTATAAAAATGTCGGAAAACCCTGTTAATGTAATAAATGAGGATGTCTGCTCACCCTGGCTTATCTTATTGGTGCAGCAGTGGTGCTCATTACTGGGTTTTACTGGGTTTACTCTTCCGCCACCTTCAACCTATACAGACCCATTGTCTGCTGACAGCACATCCTTGTTTATACAGAGTGATCACAAATGATGATATTATATGCCGCATGAAAGATGTGATCCAAACATTCATCTCTGATTTGTCCTGATCCTCAGCCCATGTAAAAGGCTCAGAGAGTGTTGGGGTGCATTCTGAAACCACCGCTCTGAGTGCCCAAAGAGCTACTTCCACCTCTGGATCTACATGGATGTACAGACATATTAAGGGGTTAATATACTGTATGGAAACACGCTTACCAGTGCTTGTACACAATTTCCTCATTTTGTTACCCATCAGATACATTACATTTGCTTATCTTAGTTAGTAACATAAATGTATTTATTACAAGACATACCCCCTCCCTAAATGTCTGTGCTGAGAAGTCCCCCTTCTACATGTCCACATTTCTCCACTGCTCCCAGGCTCGTGTGAACAGGTCCAGCTTTGTGTCACTTCCATTCTGCTGACAGGACAATTGTAACAGCCCAGAGTGAAAAGCTACTAGTTATGGCTATTTTCACACTTGCGGCAGTGTGATCCGGCAAGCAGTTCCGTCGTCCAAACTGCCTGCGGATCCGCCGATCTGGATGTGACTGAAAGCATTTGTTTGGTGCATCCGGATGCGGATCCGTCTCACAAATGCATTGCAAGAATGGATCCGTCTCTCCGCTTGTCATGTGGACAGATGGATACTGCTTGTATCTTTTTTCACATTTTTACCGGTCTGCGCAAGGACGGATCCGGCATTCCAGTATTTTGAATGCTGGATCCGGCACTAATACATTCCTATGGGGAAAAATGCCGGATCCGGCATTCAGGCAAGTTTTTTTCGCCGGAGATAAAACCGTAGCATGCTACGGTTTTATCTTTTGCCTGATCAGTTAAAATGACTAGACTGAAGACATCCTGATGCATCCTGATGCTCTCCATTCAGAATGCATTGGGATATACCTGATCATTTCTTTTCCGATATAAAGCCCCTGTGACGGAACTCTATGCCGGAAAAGAAAAACGCTAGTGTGAAAGTACCCTAAGTCATCAAGGTGACAAAGCGTAAAGCATGATTAGACCTTGGTGCTGGAAGGCATTACAGGATGAAGCCCCCCTTCTATTTGCGGGCATCTCATAGTATCATGGAGGGGTTATGGTACATGACACCCCCACTCTTCCAGTGGTACTAGAGCTCGGTATCCACACAAAACGGGAGTATTTAACCGAATGGTGCAGACTTTTTGGTTCTCTGGTTATACCGAGAGGGAGAACAGTGAATAGACTCATATGGGCAGAGACCTAGTGGTAGCTGTTGTTATATTAGTCTACGTATGTCATAATAATAAAGTCTCATGCAGCACTTTAACGTTTCCTTGGGTACCATTAGAGCACACCCTAAGCACAAGCCGAGGGTGGCTTGGTTTTAAGTAGGGTGGTATGTAACACCCCAGAGAGGTGTTACCACTCCTGCACCCTGCTACTGTCTTTGATGGTCTAACACAATGTCATCCCATGTATTTTTGTCCAGGTCCTCCACAATGTGCATTCCTAATCTTGTTATACAACTATTAATATGTACTGTACCTGGTGCACCAGCAGGTGGCAGGATAGCTGGCAGAGCTATAGTTAGAGAGAATGGAACTTGCCATTCCATTCTAACCCCTTCTGGAGAGAAGTGGGCTAACCCTACTTCCTGAATAAAGGGTGGGGACCAGTTAGAGTTAGTCTAGTTTACACCCAACAAGTGGAAGGGTGTGCAGGGGCACATCTCTGCTGGATGTGCCCATGACAGCCACTGCTGGACGTGTCCATGCCAGACAGAGCACCCTAAGCTCTGTTGGCCATGGAGGCAGAAGCTTGAAGCCTCAGAAGCCAAGAGCATAGTCCTCTGGCAGAACCAAAGTCCGACTAAGGAGAGCAGCATACAGAAGGATTCAAAGTTACTAAGCTAGCTAGTCAGCATGGCAGAGAGAAAGAGATAAAGCAGGGTTGAGTTTGCCTGCCAGTTCATGATAAAGCCTTCCAGGACCAAGACAAAGCTTAAAAACTGTTTGGAGAAACGTTTATTCAAATAAAGCTGCCATCAAACTTCATCTCAAGGTCTGGACTCAAGTTATTCTTTCAAATCCCTCAATTATTCCCCATTTGTATTGCTTCAGAGCCAAAGCCTGGGGTCCATCGGTATCCAGGTAGGAGCAACGAGACACAGATATACATTTAGATAAAGAGACATTTAGGCCGCACTATACCACTCGGCGTTCCTACTATACAAAGAGATTGCGATATAGGGGCCCTGGGGGGAGGCGCACGTTGCACAATTCCCACCTCTCCCCTGCGGGAACAGCATCAAACTCCACTGGGCCTGGCTTTTTTATCATTCTCTGGAGGCTTTCCCTCTCCGAGCTTCTTCCCTAACTAATGGTTAAAAGGATTGTTAAAAGATCTAAACATTTTTTCGTTATGGCCGGGAAAGTGACAGGAAAAAGGGCACTCACCTATTCACTGGCACTTTCTTTCCAGTGCCGAAGCTCCAGCCCACGCTCCTTCTGGTCCCCAGTGATCAGGCAGTGTGACTTCCTGCCCATGGTCACATGCACCTCTGCAACCATTCACTGGCCTCAGTGGTGACGTGCCCCCTCAGCGGTCACATGCCATTTTAGGACATGTCAGCACTGAGGCATACAAATGGCTGCAGAGGTGCACGTAACCATTGATGATAGTTCACATTTCTAGTCCACTGGGGACCGGAAGAATCAGGAACAGAAACCTCGGAGCCCCCTTAGTCAGGATTACTGGAACACAAAGGTCCACATTTGCAATGTTATTGCACGTAGGGAATGTAAACTGCAATAAAATTTGTTACAATTTGGCACAATTTACCGCATATAGTTTTATATCAATCTCTGAGCTTGAAAAAGGGGCGTTTTAGTGGGAAGGGGGCGTGACCTATAATGTGACATTTTGCACCACAATTCCGGCATAAAATTCTGTCAGAAAGTAAGCCAACCATTATTTGCTATAAAGTTAGACAAGAGTGTCTAGCCCTGAGCCAGATTTATCATCCACCAGGAGCCACAGTCTGTTTTACACAGTCTACAGGATTAGTAAATCTTCCCCATAGTTCCACAGACAGTAAGTGCTCCATTACGGTCATTTCCCTCCTCTGCCCAGCACATAGAGGATCTGACTGGTATTATTGCAGGCAGTTATTGATCAATTAAATTACAGATAGCTTTTGTTATATTAGGGGCTCCCGGCTCCATAGTGCGGCAGGCACCAGAGCTCCCTCCACAACAGTGATATCCTTATCTGCATACATCAGATGTTGGAAGGAACTGCAACGCAACCTCTTCTTTTGCCAATGATGTCACTTCCATTGGTCACATGACCTTTGTGCATTTAGTTGCAATAGCCAGCACAACCACTATACAATACTTCGAGCTGGCCTATGTATACTGTGATGCACATGACTATATAAAGTAGGACCCCATAGAAAACTTTTGAACGCCCACCACCACCATGTAGCATAAATGTTGTGTCGTTATTTAAGTGATCATGGTGAAACCAAATAGTTTATTATGTGTTAAAAGTTTTTTCTATGTTTTACAACTTTGGTACAAAAATAGCACAAAGCATGGAAAAGGACAAGATAGGAGCAGATCTAATTTCCAACTGGGTTACTATTTCTGGCTGTATGGTGGCTAACACGGTGATCACAGTTGTTTGAAACTTATAGTGTTAGCTTAAAAACAAAATATAGCTCATATCTCTAGCTGCTATGCAGACTGAGATAGATCAGGTTAAAGAAGCCCCCCTTTAGAAAGCTTTGGTGTCAGCTAATGCAAGGAAAATTACTGTCTGGATGCCCCCTTGATATTGCAGTCCCTCTAGCAGGTAATATGGCCGCTACAGTGGTAGTTCCACCGCTGGGCATTGAGATCCTTTCAAATAGTTGATCGGCTGGGGTTCTGGATGTGGGTCCCCCACTAATCAGATATTGATGATCTATACTGAAGATAGGTAATTAATATTTATTTCCTGGAAAACCCCCATTATGTAACAATATTGTCAGGCAGATCTGTGGTGTAGAAATATGAACTGCAATGACGGAAGATCAGGAGATTTCACACTGAATCACAGCACACAGAAAAGAAGACAAAGACACGGTGAATTAAAGTAAAATAATTATTTTATTCCTATCTGTTATTAAATTTGGACTAATTAACCATCCAGTACTCTTTATAGAATTTACTGCGTAAGAAGATATGAACCAGAGGAAGGCAAAACATAACCCCCTGTGGGGGAAAAAATTCCTTCCTGACCCCATCAACTGGCGATCGGCTACTCCCTGGTTCTCTGCAGTGTCAGCACTGGATGGGGCCCTGTCACCCCTTATATGTAATATTATTCTAAACCTAATATATATTTCTATCTTATCTCTATATTTATCTTAGTTACGGCTTATTTCTGACTAATACTTATCTTATATCTTACAATATCTATTTAAGGCTACTTTCACATCAGTGTTTTTGCTGGATCCATCATGGGTTCAGCAAAAACACATCCGGTATATAATACAACCATCTGCATCCGTTCAGAACGGATCTGGTTGTATTATATCCCAAATGAACAAGACAGATCCGTCACTGAATCCATTGTAAGTCAATGAGCGCTGGATCTGTTTTTTTCGTGTCAGAAAAAACTGATCCGTAACCATTGACTTACATTGTGTTTCATGACGGATCCATCTTGATCAGGATCCCATGACGCACTCTAAAACGCTGCTTGGAGAACTTCTGTGTGCGTCATGGGAACGCAACGGAACAGAATGCCTTCTGGTGCACACCGTTCAGTTCAGTTTTGTCCCCATTGACAATGAATGGGGACAAAAGTGAAGCGTTTTCCTCCGCTTTTGAGATCCTATGATCTAAATAGTGAAAAGGAAAAGTGCAGATGTGAAAGTAGCCTAATAGCTAGTTTATACATCCCCAAATCTTACCTTATACAACCCCTTATAGCTAAATTACTCTTTAACGGGTCATAGACATAAAAAGCAACTGATGGGCGACTGATGGATGACTTATTAGTCACTCACTCATGTTATTGGGCGATAACATTATAAACCCAAATAACCCGGCACAGACGAGGAATATCGGATATCATTATAACCCCCCTGTGCTCTTCTGTAAGGTCTGATTGGCCCCTATAAGCCTGACAGCATCAATGATATCCAACACATAATGAAGCATGGCGGATCATGTTGTCAGACTGATTGTCAGCAGTGGAGGGAATGTTAGATTGTAAAACATTCAGAATCCTGTGTTTAGGTGACAACTTATGTCTATGGCCATTTTTACCTAGTGCTTAACTTCTATCTTATCTCTAACTTATTTTCTATTATACTTATCTTATATCTTACATAACTTATCTCTATATTATATATCAGGTCCTGTCACACTGGCAGATATTCTACACCATGTTGTTTGGCGCTCATTACCCACATTTATATGCAGCAATGATCATTAGTATGGGGATAAATGATCGGTAATAGGATCATTCATCCCCATACAGTGTTCATTTGTCGGCAGCATATGCCGTGTACACAGGGTGATGTGCTGCCAACAAACGATCATTTCTAATGCCACATAAACGATCTGATCACCGATGAGCGAGGATTTTGTACACACAGCAATGATCATGGGCAGGAACAGCGGAGCTAACGCTTGTTCTTTATCATCCGTCTGTGGAACAGGACCTGATTATGGCTGCCCTTTATCTAATCTCTAATATATCTTCTATCTTTCTTATCTTTCTACCTTATCATTAAGTGACAATTCCTATCTTAAACATTTATGGCATACCTACAGCCTGATATGTGCTGTTCTCACCTCTGAGAATCTCATCTATGGAGAGAATGAGGGTCCCTTGTCCCATTAGGAGTCAATGAAGAGGTTTGGAAATACCATAAATGTATAAGGTGGGAATACCCCTTTACTTTATACTTATACCCATCTGATAACTATGACTACTTTCATATCTGAGCTTTCCCTTTCCGCTATTGAGATCCGTCATAGGATCTCAATAGCGGGGGAAAACGCTTCCGTTTTGTCCCCATTCATTGTCAATGGGGACAAAACTGAACTGAACGAAACAGAGTGCACCAGAATGCATTCCTTTCCGTTTGGTTGCGTCGCCATCGCGGACAGAATTACGCTGCAAGCAGTGTTTTTCCGTCCGTGATTTGGTTTGGAGCAAGACGGATCCATCATGACTCAGAATGTAAGTCAATGGGGACGGATCAGTTTTCTCGGACACAATAGAAAACTGATCCGTCCCCCATTGACTTTCAATGGTGTTCATGATGGATCCGTCATGGCAATTTTAAAGATAATACAACCGGATCCGTTCATAACGGATGAAGATGGTTGTATTATCATGACAGAAGTTTTTTTGTTGATCCATGTCGGATTCAGCAAAAATGCTGGTGTGAAAGTAGCCTAAGTTATATTAAACCTACACTTATCAGTTTACTATCTCATATGTAAGTTACTACTCTCTTATATCTGATAACTTATTCTTATCCTATCCCTATCCTATAATTGTGCTATATTTTTATTTTTTTTTTATTTATTTTTTTGCACCTATGATATGTATCTAATGACCCTTTTGTCTTAAAAAATAAATGCACTTTTTCAGAACTTTTAATGTGTCAGTTTCATATCAAAGGTTTTGATCATGGGGGTCTGAGTGCTGAGATCCCCCACTGATGGTTAAAACGAGGAGTTAGCGCTATTTCTCCTCACTGCTGAACACGGAAATCAAGATGGCGTCAGTAGAAATTCAATGAGGCCGTCTTCATTTCTGTCCTCAGCAGTGAGGAGAAACAATGATAACTACTCGTCCTAGTGATCGGTGGGGGTCTCAGCACTAAGACCCCAGCGATCACTATGTCACTATGACATATTAAAAGTTTTGAAAACCTGCAGGTACACATTATATCTAACTTATTCATCTAATATCTATCTAATGTCTAACCCATTTTTATATCTAGGCTGTTCAGACCTCCTTTATCTACCTTCTCTCTGTCTTGTGCAGTAGGGCGCCAAATTATCAAAGACTAAAATATTGTTAAAGAGGACCTTTCACCGATTCTTACCCTATGAACTAAGTATACATACATGTGGAGCGGCGCCCGGGGATCTCTCTGTACTTACTATTATCCCCGGGCGCCGCTCCGTTCTCCTGCTATGTCCTCCGGTATCTCCGTTCCCTAAGTTATGGTAGGCGGAGTCTGCCCTAGCGCTGGCCAATCGCATTGCAGAGCTCACAGCCTGGGAGAAAATAACCTCCCAGGCTGTGAGCTCTGCGCTGCGATTGGCCAGCGCTAGGGCAGACTCCGCCTACCATAACTTAGGGACTGGTATCTCCGCCTACTATAACTTAGTGAGCGGAGATACCGGAGGGCATAGCAGGAGAACGGAGCGGCGCCCGGGGATAATAGTAAGTGCAGTGAGATCCCCGGGCGCCGCTCTACATATCTGTATAGTTAGTTCATAGGGTAAGAATCGGTGAAAGGTCCTCTTTAAGTGTAATAATCATTCAATTAGATTTTTCAACTACACTTAGTCTAAATCATAATAAAAAACTATAATACTCTATATTTTTTTTGTTTTTTTCAATTCTATTAACTATAAATATTTCTAAACTATACTTACCTATACTTACCTTACTTACCATAACTTATATGATTATATTAAGGAGGTGATCCTTGTCTTTGTTCTTCTTTCTTCTGGAATGTGGGGCCAGACGCAGCAAGGTGCTTCATTCTCCTCCTCTTCATTCCTGCAGGACTTGCTTGTAGATCACTGCAGTGGTGTCCAGTCTTCTTCTCTTCACTTGATCTTCCTCTTCCAGAGGCTCAGGGGGCAGCTTGCTCTGATGACTATGGAGCTGGTGTTTCATCAAGGGTTTCCAAGTTGACAAAAAGAAAATCCCTCGAACAAGGCCTGGTCCGCTGCTGAAATAGGTGTTCTGACCTCTGCTGCCTCCAGTTTGTCCAGATGGAATGGTTTAGGACGATGATGAGGTTCAGTTGGCTATAACAAGACAGAATTATAATATTAGGATTATGTCTTTCGATAACAGTCCTCTTTTAAAAATTACGGCAGAATTATCATTGTCTTTAGCCTTTTTATGGTGTAAAAATGGTGCAAATAATGAGGCACCTTTTGCACCACTTATTTTCTCTATAAAATGCAACTTTCTACACTAAACTGGTGTATGAGTAGGCATAGGTTTGATTTTTCTGTCACACAAATTTTGAGTTTATGAAAAGTTAAGAAATGTTTTAAAAAAGAAAAAACAACTGCACTTCATCTACTTTACCTGACTTCTATGCCACAAAAAAGGGGAAGATGTACTTCATAAATATGGTGCTCTTTTTAAACACCATGGAGAGAATTTATTACACCCTGCACTCCAAAATTCGAGCTTGCAATTTTTTGGGGCTTTTGTGAACATAAATTGTGGCTTTTTGCGTCTTTACACTGCTCACTCCGGTTTTGAAAAGGGGTTAGGACGGTGGTTAGTTATGTGGAATAGTTTTACTCCATACTTTGAACTTTAGAAAGTCGCAAAAATAATCTCAAACTCACACCTATAGCAGGGTGGCGTATAAAACCCGGAGCAGCATTTCTACACAACAGTGTTAGGTTTAAAAACTTACCAAATTTATCAAACAATATGTGACATTTGACTTATTTGGCGAAAAATATGCTAGTGTAGACTCAAGGTAAACTGACTTCAAATATTAGCCTCATGACAATGATCTCCTTCCTCTCTTCACATGGTACATGATAAAAGTGGATGCCTGCAGCAACAGAAACTGTAAAAATCTATTTTAACCCCCCAGTGGTAACTGCAGGGAAATGCAGTGGTTTTATGTTGGCAGCAAAAGAGCCCCCCCACTATTAATCCTATAGCACTGGTGTAGTCTGCCTCCATGTAGAGTACGCCTTGGGTGGGACAGCAGCTCTAGATGTTATTATCTTTCCAGTATTAGTGCCACCAGTAATACTCAACAACTTCAAGATTACAATGAATGTCCTCTTCCTAACAGTGCTTCTCTTATAAAGAATCAGTTCTGTAACCTGTAATAGAAGAGGTAGTGGAACAACATTTGGTTATGTACTTACCTCAGGTGTGTATGGTGGAGGCAACTCTAGGGCTTCCACAGAGACCCAGTCCATACGCTGAAAGAATCGGTGCTTTCTGATGTTACCATTCACTCCTAAGCGTCTGGCAGGATCTTTCCGAAGGAGCTAAAATGATCAAATAAAAACCCGTAAATAGAAGAGATACAGCCAATAAACCATGCTCACAGCCATCACTGTATAAACCATAGTACTAATACCTTGTATGACTACTGACCTTTCTAATGATGTTCTTAATGCCGGAGGATGCATCATCGATTGTCTGATGGTACGCACAATCACTGGTAACCATTTCTTTCAAGATGACACCGAAAGAATACCAGTCTACTCCGGCATTATACTCCTTCCTAGCCAGCATCTATCAGGAGGAAGAGAGTAGATGCTGAATTGGTCAACATGTTCTACAACTGAGGTCACCATACTGAGTTATCACTATAATAATCTGGGTGATTATGTAATACACTGAGATTTGATGATCTCTAGTTATGGCTGCATGCAGCCTGAATTTGAGATGATGTTAAGCTTTACATATCTTTATGACCTATAACGGGTGAGGGTCTCTACCCTGTGACTACCACCAATCCCTCTCTGAGACTGTGCTTCTTTGTTTCTGACTCTTGGATCTCTAACTCTGTTGTCAGAATGTCTCATTCCCTGAAGAAGAACTGTAATGGGCATATGTCGGGCCATGTGTATGATCCATGATGACTTATACAATTACAATATGGAAAGTCTCTATTCTGCTCACCTCAGGAGCTATGTAGCCGATTGTTCCAGCGTATGAAGTGGCTGTTCGGTCTCCATGCATGTTGACAAGTGCGAGACCAAAATCAGTGATCTTTACATGGCCCGTTTCAGCCACCAAGATGTTCTCGGGCTTCAGGTCTCTGTTTAATATAAAAAAACAATTTGTTGGAGAGTTGATCCTACAATTTGATATATTTGACAAATGGCTGATTAGACTTTACGGTGAACCCTGGAACAGACAATTAAAGTGTAATTACCTGTGGATGACGCCCTTTGAGTGCAGGAATTGGATTCCACAGACGAGTTCAGCGGCATAGAATCTGACAGAAAGACAATGAACGAGTGTAACATCCTGGGATAACATAAGAAGTGCTAAGATATTTCTTCTGGTCCATAGATGATTGTCCACAGAACACACAACAAATCCTGTCAGACCCCAGTGACCAATAATGGGTCAGTCAGGCTTCTGATGAGGTTCTGGTGACTAGAATATGGCCGCAGTCTACACTATTGTTACCACAGAAAATACTAGAACCCTAAATGCACATAAAACAACACAGATATAAAGAGAGCCGATCTTATATCTCATATACAGTTCTGATCAGATTTGTAGTTAATAGAAACCTTTACCTTGCACTGGGGATGTCAAGCTGGTCCTTCATCAGTAGGTAGGTGTAAAAGTCCCCGCAGCTCATGTACTCCAGGCCGAGCAGAACATGCAGCTGTTACACAGAACAGACATACAGGTATATTGCTACACATGGTACTATAGGGCAGTATAACTGTACTCTTTTTATTAGTTAAGTTCTAGTTGGTGACCATACGAGACATTGGACTTGAAAGCGATGTCCTTCTGTATGATCATTTACATATATGATTACATATAACACTTAACCACATAAATATGTATATATATATATATATATATAACTTTACATACTGATGTCAAAACTGACCATTATACAGAGATCAGTGGAGCTCTATAGTCACCACATATATCTTCCTATAGAAGTCTCCTGCCATAAGTTATTTTTGCAGGAAGTATAAGGCTACATTCACACAACCATATGTATTTTGCGGTTCACAAATTGTAGATCCACAAAATATAAATAGTGTCCATGTTGCTGTTCACATTTTTTCACAGACTCATTGACCCATTTTTCCATGCACCATGTTTTATTAATACAAAGAAACAAATTGATCTTTGCCCTCACTTCAGAAATAAGGGAAGCGGTTCTTCATAAATACGGTGCTCATTCTGAAAACCATATTTCTCAAGTATCCTGACATAAATACAGTGATCTTCTTTACCCCAAACTGTTCTGTCCAGTTTCCCTTCATACAGTGAATATAATTCAAAACTGTAATCTTGCAACCACCACTAGGGGGAGCTCATTGCTGCATAGGAATTTCTACAGTTCATGCACTTTCTGGTAGTTTTATAATGTTGATACTGAATTCCTGTTTTAAAATGTTTTTATAGTCCTAGAATCAAAGCCCGATGTTATTCACCAAAGTCTCACGCATTTTTGGACTTAACCATCTTTGCCTCATCAAATCACATACATTTTTATGCTGTACGGAGACAGGTCCCGATACAGCATTAAAACGAAGTGGATCCGAAGCTTGATTCACTCACCCCTAACTGACACCACAAATTCTTCAACTTCTTTTCAAAAGGGGTTACTTGGTGTGAAAAGGTTGAGAACCACTGCTATAGGTGGCAAGGCCAATTTTTGTATTAGACATTTTGGTAAAAGAGGCCCAATGTGGCCCCGACTATATTAATAATATCAGTAGTCACTTTAGGCCATGGCACACCTTAGGTGACTGGTAATATTTTTTTACAGTAGGGGTACATTATCCCATTTACATGACATGTATGTTATAGACTGAGGTACCCGTATGATATGTTGTCAGAAGATGAGATCAGTGGGGCCCATGAGGCTGTGAAGGACGTGGTACATATAATGGCATTTCCTAATATCCTGTAGTCCATACTCTACCTTGGTCTGAAATGCAAAGTCTGCGTGGACAAGGAAGGGACTCCCAGATGCCAGCTGGAAAACTCGTCGCTCCACCATCACAGACTCATCATAACTTTCAGCAAGCAGGGCTCTTTTGCTGATGATCTTAACAGCAAAGTTTTTGCGGGTAGATGGATCTTCCGCCAGCAGGACCGTTCCAAAACTTCCCCGGCCGAGCACATGATGGAATAATAATCTCCTTTTGATGTTATCGGAGACTGTGCTGCTGGAGCCGGTTGGCCGAACACCGCTGCTTCCTAGGAGGAGAATAAATAGAGGAATTACACGGGGCAGATTTACTAATCCTGGCTCTAATGTGGACAGATTAAGGCAATCTGAAGATGCGCCAAATTAATCACAGTGATTCAGACTGGATGATATCTCAGTTGCATGGCTAGACACCTTGGTCTTATTTTAAACCACCTATTAGTTGGCTTACTTGAGGCATTGGTGTCATATTGCTAGGGTATGCCCCTAATGTCTGATAGGTGCAGATCTCAACTCTGGGACCTGTATCTATCTCTAGAATGGGGCCCCTAAAGTGAACAAGAGCCACTGCACATGCACGGTGTGCTCTGCATTGTCCGGTGTGTTTTCCATAAAAGCGCGCTCGGCTTTTTTCGGATCCCCATAGAAGGGAATGGGGGATGTCCTCTAGTGATGAGCGGCAGGGGTCATATTCGAATTCGCAATATTTCACGAATATTCGTTAGGAGTAGTGTTGATTGCGATTTTTCGTAATGCAAATTTTTATAATGAGAATATTCGTAATGCAAATTTTCGGAATGAGAATCAATGAGATCGTGAAAACTCAGATCTGATAGTATATTCTAACCCCCAGGCATTCCCATGGTGACGGGGACGCTTGTCGGGGAGGAGTATGCCAAAGTGGAACAACTGTACAGATTTAAAAAGAAAAAAAAAGAATATTCTAAAAAACAAATACTGTATATAAGTTTCTTAGAATATTCGTAATATTCTATAACAAGAATATATAGCAATATAGCGAATATTCGAAAAAAAAAAATGAATGTAGAACAATTTAGCTAATATAGTGCTAAATATTACGAATATTCTAAAAATGGAATATATCCGTTTTTTAGAATATTCGTCTTTTTTTCCATTTAAGTCATGATTCCTCCCTGCTTAACTTAAGCAGGGAGGAATCATAAGTGATGAAAAAAAAAGATAAATATTCTAAAAAACTAAATTTTTTAACCAGTACATCTTCAGATTGCCTTAATGCGTCATAACCCGGCAAACCCGGGCAAGTGCCAGGGCCCAATGCTCCTGGGGGGGCCCACTGAGCTGCTATGAGCACTTCCATCAATACAGATGGAAGCTCTCATTGCTGTCATTTCACTTACGCAGTACCCCTTTGATGGGCCCTGAGTCACAAGAGGCCTGCTGCTGCAGAGACTCAGACACACCCCTTCAACACAGGACATGCTGCCTGAGGAGAGAGATCGGCAGGACTGGAGCAGAAGTGTGAACACATGTTGTCAGTGCGTCTGCCCTGTGAAGGGCTGGAGCAGAAGTGTGAACACAGGTTATCAGTGAGTCTGCACTGTGAAGGGCTGGAGCAAGAGTGTGAACACAGGTTGTCAGTGAGTCTGCACTGTGACTGTCTCTTCTCTGTGGGACAGGAGGAGAGGGGGAGGAAGGGGGGGGACTCTTTGATCAGCTGCTGGATGCTGCTTCATTCAATTTAGTTGTTTTACTGTTTCATTAAGCAGTTTGCCTCCATGACACCCCCCCCCCCCCCCCCATATCCTGTCCTATCACATCCTCATGGAGCCCTGCTGTCTCCTTTCCTCCCTCATGTATCCAGAGCTCCTGTTCCACCCTCCTATCTCCTATTGCTGCCCTGCACAGACCTCCTGCCACTACTTGTTGTATGAATCCCCCTCAGAGCCTTTTCCAACCTACTTGCTGTGTCCACCACTCCTGTCCATCCAGGGCCCCGGGCCCCTGTCTCACTCCTCTGCCTCTCATTATGGTGGCATCTGAACCCCATTCACCATAAGAACCTTCTAACGTCACAGGGTCATGTAACTGTGCCCCCACCCTGTACTGTGCCCCCCACCCAGTACTGTGGCCCTCACCCCGTACTGTGCCCCTTTATACCCTGCACTGTGCCCTCTTACCACACCCTGTGCAGTGCCCCTAGTCTTTCCCTGTACTGTGCCCTCTTATACCCTTTTATCTGGTCACTGTATGGTGGTTTTATCATTGTATGGCGGTGTTATCACTGTATGGCGGTGGTATCCAAAAACTGGCTGGCAATATCTGCAGGATACAAAAAAGGGGACTGCTGCACATTTGTATACATCAAACTGGTAGGAAAAACATCATGTGAACCCACTGGGGGGGGGTACTAAAATTTGCTGTGGGGCCCAGTCAGTTCTAGCTAGATCCCTGCACATCTCCTTCTCTCCTCCAGGCCTGGGCCAGGGGTGACGTGGGGGGGTGTACTAAAATTTGCTGTGGGGCCCAGTCAGTTCTAGCTACATCCCTGCACATCTCCTTCTCTCCTCCAGGCCTGGGCCAGGGGTGACGTCATGACGTGTGCGCAGGGAGCTGCGGTTAGTGAATGACAGGACCGCCGGCTCCCCTGCGCTCCAGCAATGATGGGTATGTGAGGGGGCCGCTGGGGGGTCATTACACTGTGAGGACCCCTTACACAATATAATGACCCCTAGTGGGCCCCATTTAGTATAATGATCCCCATTGACCCTCCGTTTAGTATAATGAACACCAGAGCACCCATTCTATATAATTACCCCCAGTGCCCCCTCCATACAGTATAACCCCCAGTGTGGGGGCTACTGGGGGTCATTATTCTGAATGGGGGATGACTGGGGTTTATTATTCTGAATGGAGGGCCACTGTGGGGTCATTATACTGTGTGTGGGGCCACTGGGGGTCATTATACCGTGTGAGAGCCACAGGGTGACATGTAAATGTAAAAAATGCCTCAAGGGAGCCCACTGGGATTTATCGCCCAAGGGCCCACATGAACCTGGAGCCGGCCCTGGGTAAGACCTACACCTATCTGACATTGGTGGTATATACTAGTGATATGCCACCAGTGTCTCAGATGACACAACCCCTTTAAGTAGATTGGAGACGGAGATTGACTGTGAAGTGCTCTCTGCATTAAGCCATTTTATAGCCCCTCCCCTCTGTTCTGAGTGACAGCTGTAGCATCCAACCAGGAGACTACTACAGCTATCACTCAGAGAGGCTGTGAAGCAGCTAAATGCAGGGTGCACTTCATAGTTAGGCTCCGCCTCCAGTGCACTCTGCCTCCAGTGCTCATATTAACACTACTCTTGATGATAAAAGCTCCACAAAAGTTATGTTTATCCTGCTGTCCCCAGTGCTTTTATTTATCTCGGTTAGGCTACTTTCATACTTGCGTTCGGAGCGGATCCGTCTGGTGTCTGTACAGACGGATCTGCTCCTATAATGCAAACGCTTGCATCCGTTCAGAACGGATCCGTTTGCATAACAGTTTTTTTTTCAGATCTGATTTTTCACTTCGTGAAAACTCAGATCCGACAGTATATTCTAACACAGAGGCGTTCCCATGGTGATGGGGATGCTTCAAGTTAGAATATACTAAAAGACATGCCAGGCAGCAGGGGGCAGACCCCCCCTCCTCCCTCCCTCCCCTACATTTAACTCAATGGTGGCCAGTGCGGCCGGCCCCCCCTTCCCCCTCCTGTTTTTAACTCATTGGTGGCCAGTGCGGCCGGCCCCCCCTCCCTCCCCCCTGTTTTTAACTCATTGGTGGCCAGTTCGGCCGGCCCCCCTCCCCCCCCCCGTTTTTAACTCATTGGTGGCCAGTGCGGCCGGCCCCCCCTCCCCCTAATTAAAATGACCGACCCCCCATCATTGGTGGCAGCGGAGAGTTCCGATCGAAGTCCCAGTTTAATCGCTGGGACTCCGATCGGTAACCATGGCAACCAGGACGCTACTGCAGTCTTGGTTGCCATGGTTACTTAGCAATTTTAGAAGAATTATACTTACCTGCGATGTCTGTGACCGGCCGGGCGCTCCTCCTACTGGTAAGTGAAAGGTCTGTGCTATAAGCAATGCGCCGCACAGACCTTTCACTTACCAGTAGGAGGAGCGCCGGGCCGGTCACAGACATCGCAGGTAAGTATAATGCTTCTAAAATTGCTAAGTAACCATGGCCACCAATGAGTTAAAAACAGGGGGGGGAGGGAGGGGGGGCCGGCCGCACTGGCCACCAACGAGTTAAAAACAGGGGGGGGGGGGGGGGGGGGCCAGCCACACTGGCCACCAATGATGGTGAAGCGTCCCCATCACCATGGGAACGCCTCTGTGTTAGAATATACTGTCGGATCTGAGTTTCACGATCTTACTCAAATCCGATGGTATATTCTAACATAGAGACGTTCCCATGGTGATGGGGACGCTTCAAGTTAAAATATACCATCGGATTGAAGAAAACTCTGATCTGATAGTATATTAATAGGGACTCCTGACTTTACATTGAAAGTCAATGGGGGACGGATTCGTTTGAAATTGCAACATATTGTGTCAACGTCAAACGGATCCGTCCCCATTGACTTGCATTGTAAGTCTGGACGGATCCGTTTGGCTCCGCACGGCCAGGCGGACACCAAAACGCTGCAAGCTGCGTTCGGGTGTCCGCCTGCTGAGCGGAACGGAGGCCAAACGGTGCCAAACTGATGCATTCTGAGCGGATCCGCATCCACTCAGAATGCATTGGGGCTGTACGGATCCGTTCGGGGCCGCTTGTGAGAGCCTTCAAACTGAACTCACAAGCAGAACCCCGAACGCAAGTGTGAAAGTAGCCTTAACAGTTTAGCGTGGTGAAAACAGACTTAACAAATTCATATTGTGTTTCTTATTTTTGTAATAATGTTTTTTTCACCCGTTTTTTTGGGGTCAAAGACGTCTTTTTAACATTTTAGCATGCTCTGGGACTCACAATTTTACTCCCAAAGACCTATACAAATAAATACAAAATAACTACTACTTGTTATTCCATCTGTTACTATATCTTACTTAAACTTCTCTCTATATATACTTTACACTAATAATAACCACCACACAAAGAAAGAAAATCCTTTATTGTACGAGATCCAAAAACATACAATTTGTATTATATGTGACAAACTTACTTAATGTTTGTTACCCTAAAATATGAAAATACTCAATAAAAATTTACTATGAAAAAATTGGTGCAAAGGAAAACTGACTTGGTTGTCCATAGCAACCAATCAGTTTCCACTTTTCATTTTGCAGAGCCCCTTGTGAAAATGAAAGGATCAATCTGACTGGTTGCTATGGACAACTAAGACAATTTCCATTTGTACCAGTTTTGAAAAGTCTCCCTAAAGTGTGTTTGCAGGTAATGCAGCTGTAAAAACACATTGGGGAAGATTTATCAAATCTGGTGTAAAGGAAAACTGGCTTAGTTGCCCATAGCAACCAATCAGATTCCATCTTTCATTTTGCAGAGCCCCTTGTAAAAATGAAAGTTGGAATCTGATTAGTTGCTATGGGCAACAAAGCCAGTTTTCCTTTACACCAGTTTGATAAATCTCCCCCATTCAGTTTTTCCAATATGCTTAAAAACACATGACTCCCGCCCCCCACCCCTGTGTATCCCCAGCTTTTTACAGGACAACATAAGAGGAGAAGACGTCATTTCCATCAGTGTTCGGCCATTTCCCATGATACAATCATTCCAGGTGACAGAGCAGCATTAGACATGAGCTGTGTGTCCAGTGGCTATCATTGTATGGCTCCCCATACTGATCACATGTACATTATCTACCTGAGCCTCCCTGCTGGTCCTCTGCATCTTCTTTCTTCTGGCCTTCTTCACCTTTCTTGTACTTCTTGGCCCCACTTCCTGAGCTGAAGATGGCTGCTCTCTTCTTGGCTCCCATCTTCTGGATCTCCTCTTCTTTCTTCTGGACCGGTCCTTTGGTCCTCTTGACTGAAGACTTCCTCCCATCAGCCGATGAGTCCACGGTCAGTCTTCTTCTCTTCACTCCTCCCTTCTCCTTTTCTTCCTCCGCATCCATTTTGTCGCTCTGCTTACGTCCAGCAGACATATCCTCCTCCGTCGTCGGTCACTTCTAACTGTCACTTCTAACTGTCACTCACTGACATTCACATGTAATCATCACAATTGCCCTGGTCATGTGACCAGCAACTGACCAATCACATTCAAGAGAAAACTTTCATTTTGCCAAGATATAACACACAGACATTTACAATTCTGTCCAATATTGTTTAAGATGAAAAGAGCAGTTTCTGTTTCTACAGAGCATCTTATGAGTGCGATTCAAGTAATCTCAGTGGCAGCGGTGTCCATATATGTGAGAGGGCCTCATGGCAAGGATGAACATTGGGCTCCTTCTGGTGGTGTATAACTCTGCCACACCCCATGGATGTACATAAAAATTATAATGTCCCATGACAAAACTTAGTATACCTGTCCCTACCCGCAGTGGTCCAACAAAATAACACCCCTTTATGGGGAGCTCTGTTAATACTGACTCAGCATGCATGCGGAGTGCCGGTATCTCCTCCCTGCAGTGTATAACACCCTGGGGATGAATCTGGCTTAGACTTAGATGCCAGGTCAGAAAGCAGAGCTCTGTGCCTCACTGAAGCCTCACCCACACTGACGTCATAAATATGGCGCTTAGTTTGAACAGCTTACTTTTTAATGCATTTACACCAGAAAACTGGTTTATAATTCTCATCTATACAATTTTAATCTCATTTCCCTTTATATTGTAGATGACAAAACTGTCCGCCTGCAGCCACCACTAGAGGGAGCTCAGTGCATAGGAATGCATATGGGTATCATTGAACCCAATCTCTATGCACTGACCTTCTCCAAGGAGTGGGACTTCATTGTCCTCTTTGATTGTGCGTCCTATAGTAGTGGTGTTATCTACCTTCATGGTGACTATGACACTGCAAGACCCTTAGCCACCACCTTTCCATGATCCTTGACCCTTGTAGAGAAAAGAATCCTGCGCAGGTTCTCACCCATTACACTAAAACTGTGCTCGAACCTTGCTTGTGAACCAAGTTCAGGGGTCTTGTGAGCATATGCCAGGCCAGTAAGTGTCAGCATATCTGTTTTTCCACTAAATCCTGACAGAATCCACGGTGTATGAACTTGGCCTTAGGATACATTCAGACAGACATATTTTTTTCAGTCCACAAACCGCAGATCTGAAAAACATGGATACTGGCAGTGTGCAAGTTGCATCACGGTGCAGACCCATTGAATTCAAATTTAATTTATTGTCTGCATGTTGTAGCAAAGTATACGATATGTCCTATCTTTTGCAGTATGGCCGCATGGATAAAAAAGCACAAGAAAGAGCTTATGTGTGCCCAAGTCTGAATTACCTCAGCAGGTCCTGATGACGGCGTCTTCTTGGATGTAGACATTTTTCTACTACAAAACTGTGGACCACTAAAAAGAGTCTGCCTGTAAAAATTAAATAAAGAATTTAAAATGAAAAAATACACCACTTTTTAATAACAGTGTATTACAATGTGCCCAGGGTTGGACTGGCCCACCAGAGTATCAGAGGATACTCTGGTGGGCCCAACTTCCCAAGCTCTGACAATAATGGACCCCTAATAAAACAATTAGGTCCTATATACAGTGGTCCCTCAAGTTACAATATTAATTGGTTCCAAGACGACCATTGTAAGTTGAAACCACTGTAAGTTGAGTAATCGGTTCCAAAATACCAAAATGTCATCCAAGATAAGAGAAAATGAAGATTTAAGAAAAATAAGCAGATAACTAAGACAGATAAAATGAGTCCTTACATATAACAGTCAGGAATAGCTGCCAACTAGCAACTAATACAGCTAATTTACCAGAGAAGTGGCCTTGATTGGTTGGAGTCTGGGGCATTGTATGTGGAGTCTAGCTTCAACTTACCATGGGTCAGAAAAGACTATTGTATGTAGAAAATATTGTATCCTGAGGCCATTGTATCTTGAGGGATCAATGTACACAGAGAGTGGGCCCTCAGAATCGTTTCATATGCTGGGCCCAAGGGACTACAGTCCGATGCTGAGTCTGCCTGCACTTTTAACAAACTTTGACTGATTTGTCATGATATATAAAAAGTTTTGATCAGCACTCAGACCCCCACTAATCAACATCCTTGTTATGTCATTAATACATATCAAAAGTTTGTTAATAGAACACCACACTGTAAAGGGGTTTTCCCATGACAGCCACAGGATAGGGGACAAGTGGTCAGACAGTTATGTAGTGTTAATCGAGCACCAAAGTACTCGGGTGCTCTGGTGCTCGAGTAGAACCCTTTGGGATGCTCGGGTGCTATACAAAGCACCAGAGCACAGTGGAAGTTAATGGGAGAACCAGAGCATTAAACCAGGCACCCCCTGCTCTGAAGAGGGGAGGGTGTCCGGTTCACAGGAAAAGGTCAGAAATTGATGGAAACACCACTGAAATGGTTCGGGAACAGCAAGGGGGGGGATGTCTGGATGCATCTTGGACTCCCAGGTCGCTGCTGGAAACTATGTTATCCTAGTAGTGCGCCACTTTTACAGACTGACAATAATACGCACAAAACCGAAAATAAAATTGGAAATTTGTTTAGGAAACATTCTTTCCTGTATATTTACTTGTATATAAAGTGCAAGTGCTGCCAAAAATTACAAGGAAGAGGCACTCCGATACAACCTGTATATCACATAAAGGAGGGCCTCATTCACATTGTGGTACAATTGTTCAGGTAGTGGGACTCCTATACTCATAAAGCCTATGCACTAAGTGAAAGGGCTGCCAAAAATTACAAGGAATCAGCGCTACAATACACTCTTTATTACACATAAAGGAGGGCATCATACACACCCTTGAAAAATTATGATGGGTGGCCTGCTGGTGACCCTCAAAAACTATTGAAGCAAGGGCCTGCTGATCTGACCCTCTAAAACATTAGGGGCGAGTGCCTGCTGCTGATGTGACCTTCTAAAAGATTAGGGGTGAGGGTCTGCTGCTGAGCTGACCCTCTAAAACATTAGGGGTGAGGGTCTGCTGCTGAGCTGACCCTCTAAAACATTAGGGGCGAGTGCCTGCTGCCAGGGCCGTCTTTAATATTGATTGTACCCTGGGCAAGAATTTACCTGGGCCCCCTGGATCCCGCCTTCCCACACCCTAGCAGGCAATCACACCCTCCACCACAACACACATACAACCTCATCAATACAATGCACAGGAATGTGCAGTGTGTGAGTATATCATTGCCAACCCCCTGCTTTCCCATAGGGAAGCATTGGCAGGTTATTGCGCATGCGTGGCTTCATAGAGATGCTTTGAAGCAATGCATTTCTATGAGGAGTGTTTAGCGTGAATGCCAGTGTTGCAAATTGTGCAACACTTGACTAGGAAGCACCTCTAGTGGTCGTCTGATGAGTGGCCACTAGAGGTGTTCCTTGGCAGTAATGTAAATAATGCCTTTTTTTCTGAAAAGGCAGGGTTTACATTAAAAAGCTTGCAGACATGCTATAGACACCAGAACTACTGCGTTTAGCTGTTGTGGTTCTGGTGACTATAGTGTCCCTTAATATAGAGGGGAAAAAAAGAATCAGCACAAAAGTATAAAATAATATGGCTGTATCATTATTCTAAAAATTAAAAAAGCACAACTTCTGACACAAATATATAGTATTTTTTTTTTTTACAATGTGCAGATAATACTGTACTACTAACCCCTCCATCCACTCCTACACCCACCATCTCCAACCACCCAGCACCCTTACTCACATAATACAAGTAATATATATAATATAGCTTACAGCAGGGCTCGACAAATCCCAGGCGCCAGGTCGCCATGGCGACCAGGAATTTAGTCCTGGCGCTTGGGTATTTGTCAGCCCGTTTTCAAAGGTGCCCGGGCGATGAGTGCGGAGCTGCCGTTCTGTCCAGAGGCAGCACCGTGTGAAACAGCTCCGTCACAGCACACAATAGCAGAGACGCTGGCAGCAGGGAGGGGAGGGACTCGGGAGGAGTGTAATCTGATCCTAGAGTGGAAGCTGCTTCTGCCAGCCCCTCCCCTCCCCGCCCACCAACCAATCAGAGCTGAGGCAATGCAAGGACTAGCAGCTCTGAGTCACTGACACAAGTACAGGGAATCGAATGAGTCACAGGTTAAGAATCTAAAGATCCTACAGTTAGTGACTCATTCGATTCTTTGAGTTAAAGGGTTTCTATCACTTCATATGACATAATTAGCTGGCAGACACTAGCGATCTGCTAGTGTCTGCTCTGGCCAACCATCCTACTATAATCACTTGTGGGGCAGCGGTTTTGCTAAAAAACTAACTTTTATAAATATGCTGTATTCGGCGCATTAGAGATGTCTGAGCTCGGAGCGGTCAGACATTCAATGCGCATGCGCGAGAATTCGGCCGCTGCGTCACACGGAGGAGGACATGGGCGGGCTGGAGGGACGTGCTGGGCGGCCGCTGTGTATGAAGGTAGACGGAGCCTCTAGGTGCTAATGACGCCCACATAGCACCTAGAGGCTCATTAGCATATTTATAAAAGTTAGTTTTTTAGCAAAACCGCTGCCCCACAAGTGATTATAGTAGGATGGTTGGCCAGAGCAGACACTAGCAGGTCGCTAGTGTCTGCCAGCTAATTATGTCATATGAAGTGATAGAAACCCTTTAAAAGAACAGTCAGTCAGACTCTAGAACAGGTTACACTGAGGCTGTGGCTGATGCTTTCGCAGCAGTGATAAGATTAAGGGACAGGAGCAGAGATATGAGAGAAGTGACAGGACACAGTTTAGATTACAGTTTGAATTAACCCTTTAGGATCAAATTGGCTTCTCAAGGAGATCTATATGTTAAAGGCATCCCCCCTTCTGTCTCATTCAGTAGCTATAGAACTAAGGGGCCTTTCACACTTGCGGCAGGATGGATCCGGCAGGCTGTTCACCCTGTCGGCTCCGTCCTTCCGCTGTTTCGTACTGCATGTCCAACTTTAGTCCGGCGGCCTCTCACCGCGAACTGCCGTGCTGCGTCGGAGCTCCGCCCCCATTATAGTCAATAGGGTCCGGGGACGGAGCGGCGGTATATGTAACATGGTATACAGCATTATTGGGGGGGCTCTATGGAGAAGTGGGGGGGGGGGCACTATGGGGGCACCTACTAGGGGCTTTATGATGCGGCTCCGCCTGGCTCCTAACTTTTTTAGCTGGCTCCTAGATTCCAAGGAAATTTGTCAAGCCCTGGCTTACAGTGAATTACTGTACATACTCACAGTTCTGAAGACTCCAGCGGCTCAGGATCAGTGCTCTGGGCAGCTGGGCTCAGGGCTGGAAGTGGGCACCGCTCTGCAGTTCAGGAAGGAGACCGGGGCTCGGGTCACCCTAGCGTTGCAGTGCCTCTGTGCAGTGTCGGACTGGGGTACTTAGGGCCCACCAGTGTAACTGATTCTTGGGGCCCACCTTAGGGCTCCTGAACACTAACTTATTTTTTTTTCCTACATGTCTGTACAGTTCAATTCACTTCAATGGGGCTGAAAAAATAAAAAAAAATAAAGACTCAGTGTGCATTCTGTGTCTGTAGGTCTTTTCCATCACATTATACACAGCACGTATTTGTGGTTATTGTCACCGTGTAATCCAGCAGTGGTGTCCGTGCTTGCACACTATAGGTAAAGGTGTTGGCCTACGAGCACTTCCAGCCTTTCCCTATAGTGTGTAAGCACGGCCACCGCTGCTGGATTACATGATGGTAATAACCACGGATACGTGCTGTGTATAATGTGATGGAAAGGAGGCAATATGGAGTATCACAATACATTAGTAAGTGCCTTTTATTAACTGCATGATAAATGCCATTTACTGAAGTGAGACAAACCATTTAACCCATTAAAGAGGACCTTTTATGGGTCCAGACATTATAAAATAAGTGGCACGTTAGGTAGGGCATCAAACACTAATAGAGCTTACTTTTATTCCTGGGCGCGGCTCCGTTCGCCGGCTGTGCCCCTGTTTAATTATGGCACCTGGTATGCAAATTACTAGCATCGGAACAGGGAGCGGATGCCAGGGTTTCTCAATTTGCGTCTCCTTCTCCCTGGCTGTAGCGATGTCCAATCACAGCCAGGGAAAAAATACCTTCAGAGACATTACATCCTATGTGACCGATATCAGCCGCTCCTCTTATAACGCTCCACTGCTGATATAACCTCCAGAGACATTACATCCTATGTGACCGATATCAGCCGCTCCTCTTATAACGCTCCACTGCTGATATAACCTCCAGAGACATTACATCCTATGTGACCGATATCAGATGCTCCTCTTATAACGCTCCACTGCTGATATAACCTCCAGAGACATTACATCCTATGTGACCGATATCAGATGCTCCTCTTATAAAGCTCCACTGCTGATATAACCTCCAGAGACATTACATCCTATGTGACCGATATCAGATGCTCCTCTTATAATGCTCCAGCGCTGATATAACCTCCAGAGACATTACATCATATGTGACCGATATCAGCCGCTCCTCTTATAACGCTCCAGCACTGATATAACCTCCAGAGATATTACATCATATGTGACTGATATCAGATGCTCCTCTTATAACGCTCCACTGCTGATATAACCTCCAGAGACATTACATCCTATGTGACTGATATCAGCCGCTCCTCTTATAACGCTCCACTGCTGATATAACCTCCAGAGACATTACATCCTATGTGACCGATATCAGATGCTCCTCTTATAACGCTCCACTGCTGATATAACCTCCAGAGACATTACATCCTATGTGACCGATATCAGATGCTCCTCTTATAATGCTCCAGCACTGATATAACCTCCAGAGACATTACATCCTATGTGACCGATATCAGATGCTCCTCTTATAATGCTCCAGCACTGATATAAACTCCAGAGGGCAGGGGGTGATGTCAGAAAGTGAGATGGTTGGTGGGCAGGGATCTGTGATGGGGCAAGGGACACAGGGGAACACTAGAGTTGCAGGGGCTCTGTAAGGTCAGGGGGGCACAGAATTGGACTTGAACACAGGTTATAGGTAGCACCTTCAGGACTGACTGCCCCCTACAGTAACTTATCCCCCTGCTGCTGTATGTAAGAAGGAAGCAGGGGCCAATGAGGGGACTTCATACTTGAACTTCCAGCACCACACATGAGGCCCACTAACATTACCTGAGCTCTGGTCTTTTCCTGCAGCCACTGAAGGTCTGGGAGGAGTCCCCGCCCCCTCCTCTCTGCAGTGTGATAGTCCGTGTGAGGAGGGGGCGGGGACTCCGCTCAGACCTTCAGTGGCTGCAGGAAAAGAGACATGAGGGGCTAATGGGGGGCTTATGGCTGACATGAGGGGCTAATGGGGGCTTATGGCTGACATGAGGGGCTAATGGGTGGCTTATGGCTGACATGAGGGGCTAATGGGGGGCTTATGGCTGACATGAGGGGCTAATGGGGGGCTTATGGCTGACATGAGGGGCTAATGGGGGCTTATGGCTGACATGAGGGGCTAATGGGGGGCTTATGGCTGACATGAGGGGCTAATTGGGGCTTATGGCTGACATGAGGGGCTAATGGGGGGCTTATGGCTGACATGAGGGGCTAATGGGGGCTTATGGCTGACATGAGGGGCTAATGGGGGGCTTATGGCTGACATGAGGGGCTAATGAGGGGCTTATGGCTGACATGAGGGGCTAATGGGTGGCTTATGGCTGACATGAGGGGCTAATGGGGGGCTTATGGCTGACATGTGGGGCTAATGGGGGCTTATGGCTGACATGTGGGGCTAATGGGGGGCTTATGGCTGACATGAGGGGCTAATGGGGGCTTATGGCTGACATGTGGGGCTAATGGGGGGCTTATGGCTGACATGAGGGGCTAATGGGGGCTTATGGCTGACATGGGGGGCTTATGGCTGACATGAGGGGCTAATGAGGGGCTTATGGCTGACATGAGGGGCTAATGGGTGGCTTATGGCTGACATGAGGGGCTAATGGGGGTCTTATGGCTGACATGAGGGGCTAATGGGGGGCTTATGGCTGACATTGGGGGCTTATGGCTGACATGAGGGGCTAATGGGTGGCTTATGGCTGACATGAGGGGCTAATGGGGGGCTTATGGCTGACATGAGGGGCTAATGGGGGGCTTATGGCTGACATGGGGGGCTTATGGCTGACATGAGGGGCTAATGGGGGGCTTATGGCTGACATTGGGGGGCTTATGGCTGACATTGGGGGGCTTATGGCTGACATTGGGGGGCTTATGGCTGACATTGGGGGGGTTTATGGCTGACATTGGGGGGGTTTATGGCTGACATTGGGGGGGGGGTTTATGGCTGACATTGGGGGCTGATAGATGGCTAAAGGTTTGGGGGTTGGTCTGAGCCATTGGGGGTCTGATCTGAGGTCTGATTAACATTGGGGGTCTGATTGCTGGTCTGACCTGAGGTGTAATAAAAAAAATATTTTTTTCTTATTGTTTTCCTCTAAAACTAGGTGCATCTTATAGGGCGAAAAATACGGTACAGTGCAGCAGAGACCAGTGCAGCAGAGACCATAGTCAGTTTATATAGTCATTATATAGTGTTATATATTTTAATATGCACCTTGTGTTTTGTTATGCGCGTGAATCAGTCAGCCCCGCCCACCCCCTAAGCCCCGCCCCAGAACATTGAAAATTTTTGGAGCAATTTTTGCACAAGGACCTTCTTGTATTACACCATTTTGCTCGTCCTCTCCACCACAGGAATCAGAGATGAGAACTTCTCTTGGTAGCGGGAGTCAAGAAGGGTGAACAACCAGTGATCGGTGTTGGCCAAAATGCATAGAACGCGAGGGTCACAGGAAAGGCAGCTTAATATAAAGTCAGCCATGTGTGCCAGAGTCCCAACAGAGAAGACTTCTCTGTCCTTATCAGGAGGATGACTCTCAATCTCCTCATCTTCTTCCTCCTCTTCTACCCATCCATGCTGAACAGATGGAATAAAACTTCCATGGGTACTACCCTTTATAGCGGAGGCAACCGTCTCCTGCTCATCATCATCCAATTCACTCTGAGAAGACGAACTGAGGGTGGTCTGGCTATCACCCTGTGTACTGTCTTCCCCCATTTCCACCTCTTCCACATGCAAAGCGTCCGCTTTAATTGTGAGCAGCGAGTGTTTGAGTAGACACAGAAGTTGGGATGGTTATGCTGATAATAGCGTTATTGCCGCTCACCATCTGTGTTGATTCCTCAAAGTTGCGTAAAATCTCACAGAGGTCAGACATCAATGCCCACTCATCGCTTGTGAAGAGCGGAAGCTGACTGGAAAGGCGATGACCATGTTGCAACTGGTATTCCACTACTGCCCTCTGCTGCTCACAAAGCCTGGCCAACATGTGGAACAAGGAGTTCCAGCGCGTGCTCACAATGCACAACAGTCGGTGAGCTGGGAATTGCAAGTGCTGCTGCAGCGTTGCCAGACCGGCAGAAGCTGTTGATGACTTGCGGAAATGGGCACACACGCAGCGCACCTTCACCATTAGCTCAGGCAAATTTGGGTAGGTTTTGAGAAACCGCTGAACCACTAGGTTGAACACGTGGGCTAGGCATGGTATGTGTGTGAGCTTGCCGAGCTCCAAAGCCGCCACCAAGTTACGGCCATTATCAGACACAACCATGCCTGGTTGTAGGTTGAGTGGCGAGAGCCACAGCTCAGTCTGGTCCCTTATCCCCTGCCACAGCAATGTGGCAGTGTGCTGTTTGTCACCTAAGCAGATCAGTTTAATCACGGCCTGATGCCGCTTCCCCACTGCAGTGCTACACTGCTTCCAGCTACTGACTGATGTCTGACTGGTGCTGCAAGATGATAATTCAGAGGTGGAAGTGGAGGAGGAGAAGGGGGGGTTGCAGCCACTAACATAGGTGGTGGCGGAAACCCTGATGGAAGTAGGGCCCGCAATCTTTGGCGTCAGTACCTGTGCCATCCCAGGGTACGACTCGCTCCCGGCCTCCAAAATGTTCACCCAGTGTGCCGTCAGGGAAATGTAGCATCCCTGGCCAAAAGCACTTGTCCATGTGTCAGTCATTAAGTGGACCTTCCCAGTAACTGCGTTGGTGAGGGCACGGGTGATGTTACAGGACAAATGCTGGTGTAAGGCTGCACACCGTGAAAAATATTGGCGGCAGGACGTCCACCGCCATCAGGCTGCGGAAAGCTTCAGTGTCCACAAGCCAAAATGCCAACATTTCCAGGGCCAGCAATTTGGAAAGGTGCACATTTAGTGCTATGGCCTGTGGGTGGGTGGCTGAATATTTGTGCTTTCGTTCAAAGGCCTGGTGTATAGACATCTGTATGCTGCGCTAGGATGCAGAAGTGGATGTGTTAGCTGATGGTGTTTGCGAAGGTCTAGGTGCATGGTGGGAGGCATCCGGGCCTGCGTCTTGGACAGGGGATTGGCCAGCACGTAACACAGGGGAAGAGGAGGCAGTGGTGTGACCCGCAGTCACTGATTGTGGACCCAGGCGTTCAGCCCACCTATTAGGGTGCTTTGATGCCATGTGGCGGATCATGCAGGTGGTGGTGAGGTTGCTAGTGTTTTTTGGTTTGGCACAGGTTGGAAATCACAATTCTTTTATCGTCCACACTTACCTCAAAAAAGCGCCAGGCTGCGGAACACCTACCCCTTGGCAAGGGAGATTGCTGCAAGGGGGTGCTCCGGGGAACAGTTGCTCCGGGGAACAGTGGTGTGGCCCGCCTTATCCCTTTTGCCTGTTGCGATGCTGCGGATCCCTCCCCCACTGTACTGCTGTCCTCGCTCGGCTTGCCACCTTCCCAGGTTGGGTCAGTGACTTCATTGTCCACTGCCTTTTCTTCCACTTCCTCACTCTGGTTATCCTCTTGACTTGTTAACCTAACAACAACCTCTGTTATTGACAACTGTGTCTCATCCTCATCATCAACCTCTTGAGACACTAATTGCGGTTGACCTTTTGGCAACTGTGTCTCATCATCATCATCCACCTCATGAAACACTAATTGCCGTTCCCCACCGTCATCTTCTTGTGACTGTGGATGCTCAAGAGTTTGGGAATCAGGGCACAATATCTCCTCATGTCCCTCTTCAAGCGGGCTTGTCAAGAGGCCCAAATCAAGGAATGGCGATGAAAAGAGCTCCTCGGAATATCCGAGTGTGGGAGCATTTGATTGCCAAGACTCTCCATGGTGGGAGGAAGTAGTATCAGGGTTAGGATTCTGTTGACCAGACTCTTGGCTACTGAGACTGGACTTTGTGGAAGACAGGGTAGGGCTTAACTGACTGGAAGCATTATTTGCTGCAATCCAACCGACCACCTGGTCGCACTGGTCTGACTACAAGAGTGGTTTCCTGTGCCGCCCTGCAAACTTGGCAATGAGCTAGGGATCGTGGATGAGTGTGTTTCTTGTGCTCTGGCAGTAGGCACAGTTTCACTGCGGCCAGGGCCATGGCCTCTGCGTTCCCCATCAGCAGCACGGCCACTTCCCCGTCCCTTACTGCTCGCCTTGCGCATATTAAATGGTATATATGCTTGCAAGTATGTCACACGTACAGTAGCGCAGGTTTTGTAAGTGTATGCGCAAATGAATGTCACTGAATGTCACAGATATTTAGGATGCGCAAACGTTATACAGGAGATGTAGCGCAGGTAATGTCGCTGTCACCAGCGGCTAAGAAAAAATGACACTGAATGTCACAGATATTTAGGATGCGCAACCGTTATACAGGAGATGTAGCGCAGGTAATGTCGCTGTCAGCAGCGGCCAAACAATTGCACGCAATTTAACGCAGGTTGAGCTAATGATATATATTGCAGCCAGATAAAACAATAGTCCTTAAAAGGACTTTTGGGTTTCTAACACCTTTCAACACTAAACCCTGCCTAAAAAATACATGACGCGTTTCGGCCAGCCAATCACTGTAATGCCAGTAACCAACATGGCTATTGCATTACAGTGAGTGCCAGTACTTCCCTGCATGTTTATTGGCTGCGAGTCAAAATGGTGTTGGGCCGAGCATGCTCGCCCAACACTACACATAGGATGTCATTCATTATTTACTAATAACTCCTCTAGCTGATGGTGGATCTGCCGATGTTATGAAGAAGCACCGGCTACAACATAATTTCAGGGTATCCAGCGGCAGTCTAAATGTATGCCAGCTTCTTTGGTGGCTTACATTTAGACCATTTTGTATGCCTTAAACAGACATAGAAAATTATGAATGAGCCCTTTCCCTTCCCCACCAGCGCCATGCTCACTTTTTTAGACCACTGCAACTCCCATCCTCCATTTTTTCCTCCCGGGCTGCCATTGCAATAAAATCTGTAGCTTCTGTTATCATGGATTTTCCCATTGTATTGGAAAATGAGAAAAAAATTATTTGCCGGGTGGAAATGAAAAAACCCACAAGTTAATTACATTTTGCCTTTTTTTTTTTTTTAAAGACAATTTTTATTTTCATTTAAAGGATATAACATAAAATACAAAAATCAAAACAAAGCATGCCGGTTACATATCATTTTCATAAAGCATACATTAATGCCTGGTTAGGCAGCCAAGATACGAAACAAATTGCCCCTAAGAGACAAGTACCTCCTAAGGTATTTCCCCCACCCCCCCAACCGAAAACCTAAATCCCCTCCCTCCCATCCACCCAACCCCAAATCAAAACCAACTAACTTTCTTTTTGTCCTGCCAGGACAATTGCCATGCCTCTTGCCAGACAAGGGCTAAAGGTATTATGTCGACATAGGGACAAATTCTCAAACGATCAAAATAAAAATATCATTGTGCCAAGCGACCTAGCGTCCCTTTCAATTGCTCCTCTAAATACCACTTTGTTAATGCAAAAGGTTTCATAATATTGTCAATCTCGGAATCAGTGAAGAACTGGATTAGGAAACCTCTCCTACATTTTGCCTTTAAAGAGGACCTTTCACCCATTATGACAATGTGAACTAAGTATACATACATGGAGAACGGCGCCCGGGGATCTCACTGCACTTACTATTATCCCTGGGCGCCGCTCCGTTCTCCCGCTATGCATTCCGGTATCTTCGTTCACTAAGTTATGGTAGGCGGAGTCAGTCCTTGTTCTGCTGTAGCGCTGGCCAATCGCAGCGCAGAGCTCACAGCCTGGGAGGTTCTTTTCTCCCAGGCTGTGAGCTCTGCAATGCGATTGGCCAGCGCTACAGCAGAACAAGGGCAGACTCCGCCTACCATAACTTTGTGAACGAAGATACCGGAGGGCATAGCGGGAGAATGGAGCGGCGCCCAGGGATAATAGTAAGTGCAGTGAGATCCCCGGGCGCCACTCTCCATGTATGTATACTTAGTTCACATTGTCATAATGGGTGAAAGGTCCTCTTTAAAGAGGACCTTTCATCTGTTTTACTTATAAGAACTAAATACCTGTACTTGCGGGTAGAGATGGCCTTGCGGTTCGCCTGGCGGTCGTTTCGCGGTTCGCCGAACGGGCGAACATATGGCAATGTCCGCGGGCGCCATATTCTTTTACATTGTGAAGAAGTTTGACCCATGACACATCCATCTGGTGGTACAGGACAGTCAATTGAGACGTTTCAGGCCATGGACATACCCCTACCTTATAAATAAACCTGATCTGGCCGCCATTTTACATTCAGTCTTGCCATTGTAGGGAGAGGTTGCTGTGTGGAGCAGGGACAGACTGTTAGGGACACCAAACACTAGCTAATAGGGCCACAAAAGTCCTTTTAAGGACTAGTATAGGTGGGCTATCAATAGGTGTGACTTACTGAGGGGTGTCATATACTTATAGTATACTTTCTAACATAGAAAGTATATTATAGTGCATTTGTATTGTGCAGCAGTTGTGTGCGGTTCTGCTGCGATACTGCAGCTACACAGAGTGCCAAACGCTATTGGAACAAATAATTTCTACTGGTGTGATATACTAGTTGCCCCCCAAAAAAAACGATTGAAGTTGGGGTGTTATATACCAATAATATACTTTCTATATAGTGCATTTAGGTAGTTGTCATGCCCTTCCCTGTGGGTGTTCAGAGGAGATCTGTCAGAGTTGCTGCACGTGAATCGATCTGACAGTTTGTTTGGTTGTGGGTTTGAACAGAATCCCACCTCCTCCCAGGTGTTGTTCTTTAGGTAATTGGTGAGACTATTTATTCCTCCCTCTCCCTATAGCCTTTGCGGGTTATAGTTTTGCTTTATGTGAGCTCTGGAAGTTTGGTGGATCGTCGGCTCCAACACATCTCTAGATAAGTTCTTTTCCTCTTTTCCTTCTGTGTCTGTTTTTACTAGGCCTCTACTAGGGTGACGCTAGATCCTTCGGTTGTTGAAGGAGCTGGGTGTCTCTTTCCCTCTTCCCTACAGCTGAAGGTTTGGTTCAGTGTGTTATAGCCTTAGGTACGTGGGCATGTGCATGTCTACCATCGAGATATGCACATGGGCATAGCAACTTAGGGAAAGTGTTTTAGGGATTGCTAGGAGGTGAGCCCTTTGTTCCCTAGCATTTGGGGCCTAGTCAATTGTTTTGTTTGCATTGCCGTGTTCTGTTTCCTTCCCTTATCTTACCTACCGTGACATTATAACCCGCCGTACCGTCATTTTTTTCCTTGCTGTTTGCAAAATGGAAACTATTGATGCTTTGGTTGATTGCATGCAGGGATTGTCTTTGGATGTAGCTGACCTCCGCAATTCGGTTGCCCGGTGTCAGAGTACTTTGGCTTCTGGTGCCGTCGGGGGGAAACCAGGCCTGCCTGGAACATAAGTTCGCTCTGCCTGATAGGTTTTCTGGGGGAAGTGCTAACTTTGTTCGGTTCAGGGAGTCCTGTAAATTGTATTTTTGTCTGCGTCCGATTTCATCTGGAGACAGAAAACAAAGAGTAGGGATTATTATTTCTCTGCTAAAAGGTAACGCTCAGTCTTGGGATTTCTCTCTGCCGACCAATTCACAGTCCCTCCGGTCGGTGGATGAATTTTTCAGCCCTGGGCCTGATTTATGATGAACCAGACCAGGTCTCTATGGCGGAATCTAAGTTGCGCAGCTTGTGCCAGGGAGAACGTACTGCTGAGTCATATTGTGCTGAATTTAGAAGATGGGCGACTGACTCGGAGTTGAATGATCCTGCACTCCATAGTCAGTTCTGTTAGGGGCTATCTGAGAGATTAAAAGATGCCCTTGCATTTCATGAAAAAACTGATTCTTTGGAGGCAGCCATGTCTTTAGCCGTATGGATTGATAGACGTCTTAGGGAGCGGTGCAAGGTTCCCCTCCGGCAGGGGGTGCTGTCTGGTGGGGAATCAGTCCCTCCTGTCCATCGGGTTACTATGACACTTGAATTAGGGGCTGGAGAGGAGCCTATGCAATTGGGTCAGGTTACTTCTTGCTCTGGTAATAGGAATTTTAGGAAGCTGAATAGACTGTGTTACTTGGTAAAGAAGGTCATTTCGTTAATGTGTGCCCTTTTATTATTCCTCGAAGTGGTAATGAAAAACAAATAGGGGATTCCTTCAAAGGAAAAAAAAGCTCCCTTACTCTTGGTAGTGTGAATGGGGAGTCAGAGCAGGCATATTCGTATCCTACCTGCAGTTCCGGATTTCTCCTGCCTGCCATGGTGGCTAGGCTCTGGAAATTTTGAGTTAAAGGTATTTGTTGACAGTGGCGCAGGGGTTAATCTTATTGATTTTCAATTTCTTCATGGTTTTAAAACTATTGCATTAAGCAAAGAGATACCAGTGTTTGCTATAGATTCCGCCCCCCTCTCGCAAAGATGTCTAACTCATATTGTTCAGGATATTCATTTGAGGGTGGGTGATTCTCATGTTGAGTTCATTTCTTGCTTCATTATGAAAGGTTTGCCTGCTCCGATGGTTCTGGGTTTACCATTGTTGATAAAACATAACCCTACCATTGACTGGCAAACAAGACAAATCAGTAATTGGAGTGAATTTTGTATGAACAACTGTCTTAGTGCCTCTATTTCGGGGGTGTCCACTAAGGTGTAGCCTCAGTTTCTTTCCGATTTTTCGGACGTATTCTCGGAGGGTGGAGCTCAGGAGTTGCCCCTTCACCGAGAGTATGGATTGTCCAGTCAATCTTATCCCCGGAGCAAAATTGCCAAAATCTTGGTTATATAATCTTTCTCAACCCGAAAGAGCAGCTATGCGGGAGTATATTGCCGAGAGTTTGGCAAAGGGACAAATTAGACCATCTAAGTCTCCTATTGCCGCTGGCTTCTTTTTCGTAAAGAGGAAGGACAGACCCCTTAGACCGTGCCTAGATTTCCAGGAACTGAATCTCATTACTGTCAGTGATCCTTATCCCCTTCCCTTGATTCCTGATCTATTTGATCAGATTGTTGGTGCCAAGGTGTTTTCTAAGTTGGATTTAAGAGGAACTTATAATCTGATCAGAATCAGGGAAGGAGATGAATGGAAAACGGCCTTCAATACCCCCGAGGGTCACTTTGAGAACCTAGTCATGCCCTTTGGTTTAACTAATGCTCCAGCAGTCTTTCAGCGCTCAATCAATGACATTTTTCATCATTTGGTGGGAGGTTCGTTGTTATTTAGCTCGATGACATACTAATTTACTCACCCGATATGAAGACTCATCTGGATCATTTGAGACAAGTGTTATTGATCCTACCGGAGAATAAATTGTATGCTAAGTTGGAAAAATGTGTGTTTGCTGTTTAGGAGCTGCCGTTTTTGGGGTACTTGCTTTCTGCCTCCGGTTTTCGTATGGATCCCAAAAAGGTCCATGCGGTACTGAAATGGGACTGGCCGGAGAATCAGAAAGCCCTGATGCGGTTTTTAGGATTTACTAATTACTACAGAAAATTCATCCTGAATTATTCCACCATTGTCAAACCTGTGACAGATATGACTAGGAAGGGCGCTGACTTCTCTGTCTGGTCAGATGAGGCATTCCAGGCTTTTTCTGCTATTAAGAAATGTTTTGATTCTGCTCCCATTTTGATGCAACCTGATGTGTCTCAACCCTTCATTGTAGAGGTTGACGCGTCAGAAGTGGGAGTCGGTGCAGTCTTGTCGCAGGGTCCCTCTCCTAGCAAATGGTGCCCGTGTGCTTTTTTCTCCTAGAAACTCTCGGCCGCTGAGAGAAATTATGATGTTGGGAATAGAGAGTTGTTGGCCATTAAATTGGCCTTTGAAGAGTGGCGTCATTGGCTAGAAGGGGCTACCCATCCGATTACGGTATTTACTGACAATAAGAATCTGGCTTACCTGCAATCTGCAAAGCGTTTAAATCCTAGGCAGGCTAGATGGTCATTGTTTTTTTTATCAGGTTCAATTTTGTGGTCACCTATCGCCCTGGGATTAAAAACATCAAAGCGGATGCGTTGTCACGTAGCTTTCCAGGGGGGGGAGATTCGGAGGATCCCTCTCCGATTTTGGCTGATGGGGTGGTGGTTTCCGCTCTTTACCCCGAGCTGGAGACAGAAGTGTTGGGGGCTCAAGAGGAAGCACCTGATTCTTGTCCTCCAGGCAAGTTGTTTGATCTTTCTGAACTGCGATACAAGGTGTTCAAGGAACATCAAGATACTGTCCTTGCGGGACATCCTGGAAGTATATCCACTGTAGATCTTATTTCCCAGAGATTCTGGTGGCCAGGGTTGCGTAAAAGTGTTGAGGGTTATGTAGCAGCTTGTGAGACCTGTGCACACGCGAAGGTGGCTCACACTCGGCCATCAGGATCTCTTCTTCCTTTGTCCATCCCATCTTGTCCTTGGACGCATTTGTCCATGGACTTCATTACTGATTTGCCGAGTTTCTCTGGGAAAACTGTGATTTTGGTGGTAGTGGACCGCTTCAGCAAGATGGCTCACTTTGTACCATTATCAGGTTTGCCCAATGCGAAAACTCTCGCTCAGGTTTTTATTGATAACATTGTGAAATTACATGGCATTCCCTCTGACGTAGTGTATGATAGGGGGACACAATTTGTTTCCAGGTTTTGGAGGGCGTTTTGTTCTCGTCTGGGTATTCAGTTGTCTTTCTCTTTGGCTTTTCATCCTCAGTCAAATGGTCAAACTGAGCGCACTAACCAAAACCTGGAGACCTGAAGTTGCCGAAGGTGTGTGCGATTACGTCAAAACACGCACCAGACTTGGTTGAGTGGCTCACTTAGCCTTCCGCTTCTGCACCCTCCTCATCCTCTCTATCTGCACCCTCTTCACTCTCTGCTGTGTGCACCTCCAAAGACACCACCACCATATCCCCTCTGCTCAAGTCAGAGGAATTATTTTGCCATCCATTCCAAGACCTTACCGATGCGCATCCATTCTTGGCATCGGATCAGGAAGAGGAGGTAGCAACGGTCGCCACCCAGCAGTCTGACAACAGTACCCAGATCAGCCCAAGGAGGGTGATCCCCGCTGTTGCTGCCTACTCTGAGATCTCTAATGTCAGTGGTGGTGAAGGGGACGATGATGATGTGTCTATGGACGTCACGTGGGTGCCCACAAGAGAGGACGAGGAGGGGAGTTTAGAGGGAGAGACGGAGCAGCAGATAGGGAGGAGAAGAAGGAGAAGCAGGCAGAACTTAAAGTGCACAGGAGGCAAAAAGGAGACTGCTAATGTATCTGGAACGAGCCATCCACCATGCAAGGTCACATGTGGCGCTCCCAGGATGCTGGCACATGGCCCTGCAGTGTGGGCTTTTTTAAACGTGTCCGCTGCTGACAATAGTGTTGCCATCTGCAGCCTGTGCTGTCAAGTCGCGGTAAGCCCAACACTCACCTAGGGACGACCGCCTTAAGAAGGCACGTGGCCTCCCATCAAGGAGCCCAGTGGGAGCAACACCATCAGAACCCACAAAGACACACTCCTGGTGCTCCATGTCCTGCCTATTCTCCTTACCCTTCTCCTCTCTCCTCCCATTTGTCCTCCACTCCACCTTCCACCGTGCCGTCGCCCCGTTCATCTGGCAAATAGCAGGCGTCCGTGGCCCAAATGTTCGAGTGTAAAAAGATGATGACGCCGGATAACCCTCTTTCCCAATGGCTAACCGCCAGCTTGTTGGAACTGCCAGCCCGCCAACTACTGCCATATAAATTGGTGGGCTCGGAGGCCTTTAGAAAATTTGTAGCACACTGCAATGGAAGGTACCCGGAAGGAAATATTTCTCCCAGAAGGGCATCCCGGAGCTATATGGCCACGTTCAGCGACAAGTGAATTTATCTCTGGCACACAGTGTCAGTGCCAAGATACATGTGACCACAGACACGTGGTCTAGCAAACACGGGCAGGTAAGGTACATAACTTTTTCTGCCCACTGGGTGAACCTTCTGATGGCTGTCAAGCATACAACCCGTGGCACCCATGTGGATTTGGTGTTACCGCCACGGATTGCATACAGGCCTGCCTCTTCTCCTCCTTCTACTCCATTCTCCGTCTCCTCTTTGGCTGACTCCTCCTTTTCCTCTTCCACTGCGCCCCCCAAGCTCCCCAGAACCTATTTGATGTGCCAGGTGAGACGTTGGCATGCTGTGCTGCGGCTGTTGTGCCTGGAAGCCAAGAGCCACACTGGTCCTGCACTCCTTTTAGCTTTGCGGTCACAGACTGATGAGTGGCTAACCCTGCTCAATTTGACAGTTGATAAAGTGGTATGCGACAACGGTGCCAATATGCTACTAAGCACGCTGAAAGAGGGCAAAATGATACACGTGCCGTGCATGGCACATGTCCTGAACTTAGTCGTGCAACGATTTGTTGCCAAAAACCTCAGGGTCCAGAACGTCTTGCGGCAGGCCAGGAAAATCTCTGCCCATTTTAAAAGATCTTAAACAGCCATGGTTCGCCTTGCTGACTTTCAGTGGCGACACCACCTGCCCGTCAGACGTCTGATTTGTGACTGTCCGATGCGCTGGAACTCTACCTTGTATATGCTTGATAGGCTGCTTCAGCATAAACGTGCAGTCAACGACTACCTGAACGAATTCTGCGGCAGGACAGGTTCTGGGGAGCTTGTTTGTTTTTTTCACTACGCCAGTGGCTGCTCAGACTTGTGCAGCCATTTGATGAGATCACCCAACTGGTCAGTCGCAGCCAGGGTGCCATCAGTGACATCATACCTTACACCTTTCTAGAGCGTACATTGCGTCGTGTCATTGATCAAGCCGTCGAGGAGCAGGAGCAGGAAGATGAGGAAGTCGCAATGCTGGATGAATTCCCAGGGGGGGCTACTGCATCTGAGATAAGTCAACAGGAGTCTGAAGAGGAGTCAGAGGAGGATGGTGCCAGGGCGGAGGAGGAGCAAGAAGAGCATGCTTTAAACGTTTCTGGTATCCCTAGTGTTGTCCGTGGCTGGCGGGAGGAGACCGAGGACGATATTATCCTAGACGATGAGCAGGAGCCAGGCCACTGCACCGCTTCCAGTTTAGTGCAAATGGTGGCCTTCATGCTCCAGTGTTTTAAGAGGGACCCCTGTATAAAAAGCATAAAGGCCAAGGACCAGTACTGGGTGGCAACGTACTTAGACCCCCGGTACAAACACAAAATGGCGGACATGTTACCATCATCACAGAGGGCTGTCAGAATGCAGCACTTCCAGGCCTGTTTGGCGGGCGCTTGCAGAGGAATTTTCACTCACAGAGAAACAGTTGCGGGTACCAATCCAACAGCGCATGCAAGAAGAGGGTGGTTCGAAGATGTGTTAGTCACTTCGGACATGAGATCATTCTTGCATAAACCCATCGACAGCCGCCCTCCGGATCCAGCCTCACGGAACGCCTAGACCGACAGGTGTCGGACTACATCAGGTTAACGGCCGATGTGGACGCTCTGAGAAGCGAGAAAGCCCTGGACTACTTGGTGTACAGGCTTGACCTGTGGCCAGAGCTGGCACAATTTGCCATGGAACTGTTGGCTTGCCCCTCTTCCAGTGTCCTGTCCGAAAGGACGTTCAGCGCAGCAAGTAGTACACTAGCCTGCTGGAAAATTGATATCCAATGACCGTGTAATCTACCTTCAGCCACTTACTTGTTCTTTTATGTACACTGAATGCATAATTTTTGGGTCCTGTAGTACACTGGCCTGCTGGAAAATTTATATCCAATGACCATGTAATTTACCTCCAGCCACATACTTCAACACCAGTGACGACCACGTGTTATCGAATTTCAACTATTATCATTATTTTTTTTTCAAGAGGGGGGATTTCGTTAGCCCTGTTTTTAATCCAATTTTATATTTTTGTTTTTCTAAACATATGTATTTGACCTGTATTTGTACTGGCCTGCAGTAAAATTGATTTCCATTGACCGTGTAGTATACCTCCAGCCACATAATCACTTGATCTTTTCTGTCATGTGAATGCCTAATGTTTGGGGCCTGTAGTCCAGTGGCCTGCATTAAAATTTTTATCCATTGACCGCATAATGTACCTCGAGCCACATAATCAGAATTTCTTTAATGTCAGGTGAATGTCTAATTTTTAAGGCCTGTACTCCTGTGTCTTAAAATAAAAATTTTCTAGGCTCCAACAGGGCACATTTCAGAGAATTTCCCTTTAAGACGCACTAAAATGTCCCTGATTAAGATACAAATCTTTTGTTGAAATTTTTGTCATTGATCCCCCTCTAGTATGTCACTGTCCATGTTGTGGGACTATTTGTACACTTCTATTAAATATTTGGTGGCTGCAAATATGAGCTGAAGGTTTTTCAGGTTCGCCTCCCATTAAAGTGAATGGGTCCCGCCGCGGCCGATGTTCGTCCATCACTACTTGCGGGGTACCCCCCGGAGAGGCTGCCACCCTTTTTTTTTTTAAACATCACCCCAACGCCCCCCTGCGCCCTCATGAAGTTTTCGCGTTCAGTATGCTAATACTGAGCATCAAAACAGGGAGGAGGAGATGCCAGGGTTTCTCAATGGGCGTCTCCTTTACCATGGCTGTGCCGCGTTACAATCACATTGGAGAGCCTCACAGCCAGGGAGGAAAAACCTCAATAGCAGCTTTACTTGAATAATCGTTTCTCCAAAACAGTTTTCAGGCTTTGTCTTGGTTCCAGCAGGCTTTAGCATGAACTGGCAGGTAAACTCAACTCTGCTTTATCTTTTTCTCTCTGCTGTGCTGGCAAACTAGCTCAGTAACTGCTATATAGCACGTGTCCATTTCATTTTCATTATTGTGCAGGAGTGTGTATACAACGTTAATAACACGGTATATGTGCGTTTTTATGTATGTTTTATATTATTTTTAGTTGTGTGTTTTTAAAGTATTAAAGTACTATATTATCTACCATTGTGTTTAGACCAATAAAGTCCATTATCCTTTGCAACTATTGTGTTTCCCTTCTGAGTGTGCCCCTTCACATTGCTTACACCTTAAATTGTACTTAAACTGTCATTTGGCATTCCGGGCACTAGAGGCCACTGTTTTGCACACTGGTTGTATAGAACTGTTCTGCGGCACAGTATTGACTTTGCAGGCTCTGCTGTGTCCGCCATCGGCTAGATTTGTCATATTTTGCGGCACAGTATTGACTTTGCAGGCTCTGCTGTGTCCGCCATCGGCTAGGCCTGTCCAGTGGGAAGGGACAGTGACTGTGAGTCCGGTATATAGCATTTTTCGGTGCATGTTTGTATTATTGCGGTTATACTACTGTTATAGTAAAGTTTCTGTTTTTGCATAATAGCTGGTGTCTGTGTTGTTTTCACTGTTCCGTGGCTTCGCTGTATCCTGGGGGTCCCTCCCCGGTCCTACAACTTGGCGTAGTCGGCAGGATACAGCGAACATTATGAACGGAAATGCGGCGGGAGATCGTCCCCCGCACCAGTGGTGCCGGATCAGAACCCAGCCCAGGGTACATAGGCGCAAGTCCAGCTTGCCCCCAACAATATGGCTACCCCATTAGGATACATCCCTGTAGGGGCACTGCTGCATCATCTGCCAAAGTATGACGGTAGAAACATGACATTGTGTAACCTGACCCCCGAACTGCGGGCCGAGGTTGCATTGGGAGCCCTAGAGTGTGACATCAGGGGGACAGTGATGGTAAGGCCTGACTCTGAGAGAGATACCCTAGAGAAGATATTCTCCCTGCTAGAGAGAGCCCAAGGGGGGCAGGCCAAAGTGGTACAGTTACGGAGTCACTTCTTTAACCGACCCCAGCGAGAGGGCGAAACCCTGATGCGATATTCCAATGCTCTACAGGAGACGCTGAATGAGATACAACGACGAGACCCTGAGGCCATGGGCGCCTTCCGGGAGGTGGACCGGCTTCTACGAGATCAGTTCATAGTGGGGCTCTCCAATAAATTTTTACAAGATAAATTACAAGAGATGACCCGAACAATGGCCGATATGACATTCTACAGCATCTACTTAGCCGCCGTAGAGAGAGAGGAAGAGCCCATACCTACGGCAGCGAGAGTGGTGAATAGCACGCATGTTACAAGGGACCGGCCGGGGTCTGAAGAATCGGAGTCCTTAAAGGATGTGGTCCAGGCCCTGCGGGCGGAATTGAAAGAGCTTCAGCTGGAAGTGTCCCAGATGAAGGCAGAACCGTCCTGGCCTCTGGAAACAGTCCCCGCACCTAGTGCCACTCCACCCAGAACAACACCGGTGAGGGGGCCGGTCAGAAGAGGGCCCCTCTGTTGTGCTTGCCAAAAGTACGGCCATATGGCCAGAGAGTGCCCAGAACAGGTAGCATCTGAGCCGACGTTAAACTTCCGACCTCTGCAGTAGCTGGGCGTCCTGCGGCGGTGCACCAGAAGTTAAGCCCTCTGCGTGAAGAACGTTATCTGTATGCCAGCAGCCCCGTATTAGAAGCCGAGTTGGAAGGCCGAAAGGTCTGCTGCCTAGTTGATACAGGGTCAGAGTGCACCCTAATGCCTCTGGAGTTCTTCGAGAGGCAATTCGGGCATATAATGGAGCTGAAGACGGGAGCGTCATCAGGCTGACGGCTGCCGATAATAGAGAGATAGATGTTCGAGGGATAGTCTGGATGCGGGTCCGACTGTTTGGGCAAGACATCGGCAAGAAAGGGGTCGTGCTGGTGGACCATTCGTCCCGGAAACAATGGACGTGACCCTGGGCATGAATATACTGAGAGATCTAGACCATCAACTCTATGCCAAGGAAGGGCCACCGCACACCGGCCTACCCAGAAGGTCTTACAACAGATGGTGAGAAGCTGTAGCCTGCAAAAGAGTAACCTATCCGGTCGGGCCATTGGAGACATGAGGGTGCTCCGGAGGACCCCGCTGAAGATCCCACCCAAGAGCGAATATTGATGCTGCCAGTGGGGGCTGGACGACGACTGAATGGACTGGAGGTCCTAATCGAGCCCGCTTATCAAGAAGAAACGCAGATTCGCCCACTGGTAGCCTAGGCCCTCGCTATTGTAAAGGACGGATGTGTGCCTATACGCTGCTGTAATGTGACTTAACCGAGTTAACCGTCCTCGCAAACACCCTGCTGGCCAAAGTTTATGTGTCCGAAGGGGGTATCGCTCGATAAAGGGGCTTTACACTGCAGCTGGATAAGAGATCAGCCTGGACCTATGCTGTGGAGATCCATTCAAGGGAAACCCAGACAGTGGAGTGGAACGATCGAGTGATCATGGCCCGTATGGGGGTGGACTGCAGAACCCTGACCCCGGGGGAACAAAAGCTGCTGGAAGACACCCTTTGGGAATTTCAGGAGGCCTTCGCAAGACATGATGAGGACTTTGGGTGTGGTAATGCCATCGAACATGAAATCCCAACCGGCGATGCTGCACCGATCAGGGAACGTTACCGGAAGATCCCGCCTAAGATGTATCAGGAGGTGAAAGATATGGTGGCCAGCATGTTGGAGAACCGGGTGATACAGGAGAGTCAAAGTCTGTGGGCTGCTCCGGTAGTCTTGGTGCGGAAGAAAGACGGGAGTCTCCAGTTCTGCGTGGATTATCGGAAGCTGAATGCTCAGACCGTCCGGGATGCCTACCCCCTTCTGAGAATTGAGGAGTCATTATCAGCTCTAAGCCAAGCAAAGTTCTTCTCCATTCTTGATCTGGCTAGTGGGTACTGGCAGGTGTCGGTGGCCAAGAAGGACAAAGCTAAGATGGCCTTCATTCTACCTATGGGACTCTACAAGTTAAACCGGATGCCCTTCGGTCTCTCCAATGCTCCGGGGAAATTCCAGCGATTGATAGAACACTGTCTGGGGGACCTCAACATCAAATCAGTATTGATATACCTGGATGATATAGTAGTGTTCATGTGCTTCCTTTGAAGATCACCTCCAAAAGCTGCGACAAGTCTTGGGACGGCTACGAGACCTTGGGCTCAAGATCAAGCCAAAAATATGCCATCTGTTCCAACAGCAGATAGAGTACTTAGAACATGTGGTCACCCAGGAGGGGGTAAAACTGGCCCCCAGCAAGGTGGAGGCCATTCAGAAGTGGCCCCGGCCAAGTACGCTACGGGAGGTATGGGCGTTCGTGGGACTGGCCGGCTACTACAGAAGGTTTATACCCAAATACGCTCATCTGGTGGGCCCGTTAAACTAGTTTCTAAGAGGCACGGCTGGGGGCCCGAAGAGACACCCCATCGACTGGGGGCCCCGGCAACAAGAGGCCTTTGAAGCGGTGAAAGAGGCGCTGACCAATGCCCCAATCCTGGCTTACTCGCGGTTTGATCCCCCTTTCCTGCTGTATACTGATGGAAGACTACATGGTCTGGGGGCCGTATTGTCCCAAGTCCAGGATAGATGGGAGAGAGTCATCGCCTATGGGAGCCGGTCCTTAAGAGAGTCAGAACGCAACTCTGATAACTATAGCTCCTTTAAACTGGAACTACTGGCACTGGTGTGGGCCATTACCGAAACGTTTCCAGAATACCTTATCATCAAGCAAGGCCGCACGGTTGCTGAGAGCTTGGTGGCCATCCCAGGTAAGTGGCATCCTAGGGCCCAGAACGGATGCAGGTCAGTACACCCGTTTACTCCGTGCTTTATACTAGTGGCCCCTGAAGCAACAGAGACTAAGCCTAGGCCTGAAATTAGATAGATAGTCAGGGTGGTGTGATTGCAAGGCTTTATAGAACTGTTCTGCGGCGCAGTATTGACTTTGCAGGCTCTGCTGTGTCCGCCATCGGCTAGGTTTGTCATATTTTGCGGCACAGTATTGACTTTGCAGGCTCTGCTGTGTCCGCCATCGGCTAGGCCTGTCCAGTGGGAAGGGACAGTGACTGTGAGTTCGGTATATAGCATTTTTCGGTGCATGTTTGTATTATTGCGGTTATACTACTGTTATAATAAAGTTTCTGTTTTTGCATAATAGCTGGTGCCTGTGTCGTTTTCCCTGTTCCGTGGCTTCGCTGTATCCTGGGGGTCCTTCCCCGGTTCACGGTCCTACAGTAACACCGCTGAAGAGGTGGGGTTCTGAATATCTGGCTGAGCAGTTTCAGAGTGCTTCCAGTTGCTTTGGTCTACAGCGCCCTTTAAGACCGGTGAACAGAATGCCCTGTGTATCTTGTAAGTTGTTACAGACGACATGGCTTTGTAAAGTGAGTTCCACTATGAGTGTAGAGGAGACTGTGTTGCCAAGTTGTGTGCTTATTAGAGATGTGACCATTGTGTCCATTACTTGGAAGTGCCAAGCAGAGGGCCCACTATAAACTGTAACCACCAACCTGTGTAACCATTTAAGACTGCAACCACCAAGCCGTGTTCCCATCAAAGAATGCAACTTTAAAGCTGTGTGCCTAAGAGAAACTGTAATAGCAACATTTTGTGCCAATACTTGCAATGGTCAAACTGTGTGCCAAATTGTGTCTGCAACCGGCAAGGTCCAGGCCACTGTTTATGACCATGATACCTGTTGCCCCAATCAGAGTAAAATTCTGTCGCTCTGAACCCTATTGCCCCATTTGTTGTGGAATTCAAGTGTCAAGTCAGGGTCAAAGGCCACACACAAAAATGTACCCTTTTACATGTGCGTAAAGGTCACCTAAGACCAACCTTCACAACATCGATATAGTATTGATCTCATTGGGGTCCCACATCTGTATGTAACCCTTCTTTAATAGTCTACTAGCTTTAGGTGACTGCTCCTTTATATTCACTACCATTTTGCAGTGATTTACTTACTGGTCACCTATATATCATCCAGGACAAACAAATTATTGTTAGCAGTATGGTTTTATTAAGATGAGCAGATTTTTTATATGGATTTTAACAAGATGATGCCCTATTAACAGGGAACTGCAGCAACTTAGAAACTCACCCTATTGGCTGCCCAAAAAGCTTAAAGGGAACCTGTTACCCCTAAAACCTCCACCAGCCTGTTATCTGTTATGGTGGCAGGCACATGCACAGCAAAGAAAGGTGTGCCGGGCTCACCTTCAACTGTATATGCACCAAATGCCACTTTAGGAGGCCTGTGGGATGGGGATCGGCCACTATGACTCCTTGGGAGAGCGGCTCCTCCCCCATGACTCCTTACTGATATCTGAAAACATCAGTTAACATTAGTTTACATATACACATAGATGAAGACAATCTGATATATGAAACATGTTGGCTGGATCTGTAAACTATCTGTAACAAAATAAAATCATGGAAGCAATGTGTCCTTAACAAAAGGATGGAAATGTTATCTAGATGAAGCAGCCAGAGGTTTTATCTGTGCGAATTCACCCCAAAAAGTCAAGTTAGTTTTGTTTTTAAACATCGGTTTAATTGTAGAATCTTGTCCTCACAATCTCCCGTGGGGTTTAAGTCTTTATCGTACGGATGTCCATTACTGAATTCTAGATTACTGGTCCTTCACTCTCTTCTGGCTGGTTAATTTAATCCATATTTGAAGGGAACCAATAAAGGAGTGAGCTGGCCATAAAGCTCCAACGGAGTCCATTTTATTGGTCAGTCATCGAGTTGACATATTTTGCCCTTTCAGACACAACTGTAAAAAAATCCTGTGGTTCATTTGCTATTCGTTATTAGAAAAATATATATTCTTCTCTCTGTCATCTTTACTTCTCATTTCGGCCTCTAGGTGGCACTGGTGGGGCATTACTGTAGCCAGAGGTTCTATGAGATCTAGAATGATGAAAAATAATAACTTAGTTGAACCAAAGAATAAAGGTTTTGTTATATAATATATGAAGACTCTGTTCACACTAGCATAATCTCTTATATGTATAACAAAAGCTATACTGGATCCATTTCTAAACAGATCCCAGTGAATCCTGACAACTTGTACTGACTTATAATGGATCTGGACAGTTTCTATCAAGTATCCAGTATTTTTGCTAAGACTATTGCTGGAAACTGTGCTACTATTGTCCTTAAAAATACTGGAACCTCTAATGGAATGGAAAAACTTCAGTGTGAACAGAGCCTTAAAGGGGTTGTCCAGGTTCAGAGCGGAACCCGGACATAAGCTCCCCTTCACACCTTCAGCCTGTATCAGTGGAGCATCGGTGCATTTCAAGCTCCGATGCTCCCCCTTGTCATGCTCTGCTTAGCGCCGGATAAGGGCTGTTTGTTTACTACTGGTGACGTACCCGACTTTTTTTCAGTATGCTAGGCAGAGGCTTCCACCTAGCAGTAAACCTGGTGACGTCACCGGCACTAATGGGTGGTCATTAGCGCTGCCCTAACCTGTAAAACAGTCTAGGGCAGCGCTAAAGCCCATCCATTTGTGTCAGTGACGTCACTGGGCTCACTGCTAGGTGGAAGCCTCCGCCTTGCATGCCCATGAGATGCCTGGTATGTCACCGGTAGTGAAGAAAAAGCCCTTGTCCTGCTCTATGCAGGACAGGACAAGAGGGAGCATGGGAGCTAGAAATTCTGCAATGCGCCACAGATACAGGCCAAATGTGTGAAGGGGGTGTATGTCCGGGTTCAGCTCTGAGCCCGGACAACCCCTTTAATGTTTCTTGTGTTCTTGTCAGCAAGAATAGTGTTATTCCTGCCATCAATAAGGCCTGATTCACAAGTCAGTGTTATGGTCGGTGATTTCTATCAGTAATTGTGAGCCAAAAGCAAAAATGACAATATAGAGAGGTCTAATGGAAGGATCTGCACCAGTTGTGTGTTTAGATCTGCACCTGGTTATGACTCACAATCACTGATGGAAATCACTGATCAAACACTCAGGCCTCATGCACACGGCATGTCGACAATTGCAACCAATCAGAAGCTGCAGTGGTCACGCATCAGTCCACATATCACCACTGGAGACTGGGAAACAGAGACTGACTGTGGAAACATGAACATACCGTAGGATCACCTGCGGATTTGCAAAATTTACACAATTTGCATAGCAAAATGCTTAAGCCTCATGCACACGGCCGTGGAACACGGACCGTGAGATACCGGCCTGGATTCCGGCTGAGTGCCGGAGCGCACGGCGTCATTGGTCTCTATGACTCCATGCGCTTCGTGCCGCCGCTGTTGTACTGTACTGTACAGCAGCGGCGGCTCGAAGCGCACGGCGTCATAGCAACCAATGACGCCGTGCGCTCCGGCACTCAGCAGGAATCCAGGCCGGTATCTCATGGTCCGTGTTGCACGGATCTGTGCATGAGGCTTAAGGATTTTGCTATGCAAATTGTGTAAATTTTGCAAATCCGCTGGTGATCCTATGTTCATGTTTCCACAGTCAGTCTCAGTTCCACGGACGTGTGCATGAGGCTTTACATATGATCATATCCTTGGTGATTGACAGTAAAACCCAATTCCATTGGCTTCTTTCTATAGGACCAAGGACATGAATTATTCGGTTACTTTTTGCAACAAGTTGCAGATGACATTCCCAACTTATCTGGCCACCGGCAATAATAATGTTAGTGGGCCAAGTGAGCTGCACCAAAAATATTTGGATCTCTAAGGCCTCTTTCACACGGGCGTTGCGGGAAAATGTGCGGGTGCGTTGCGGGAACACGCACGATTTTTCCGCACGAGTGCAAAACATTGTAATGCGTTTTGCACTCGCGTGAGAAAAATCGAGCGTGTTTGGTACCCAAACCCGAACTTCTTCACAGAAGTTCGGGCTTGGGATCGGTGTTCTGTAGATTGTATTATTTTCCCTTATAATATGGTTATAAGGGAAAATAATAGCATTCCGAATACAGAATGCATAGTAAAACATCGCTGGAGGGGTTAAAAAAAAAGAAAAAATAATTTAACTCACCTTAGTCCACTTGATCGCGTAGCCTGGCATCTCTTCTGTCTTCATCTTAGCTCTGTGGAGCAACAGGACCTGTGGTGACGTCATTGTGGTCATCACATGATCCATCACCATGGTAAAAGATCATGTAATGGATCATGTGATGACCGGAGTGACGCGAAGTGGACTAAGGTGAGTTAATTTTTATTTTTATTTTTTTTAACCCCTCCAGCGATGTTTTACTATGCATTCTGTATTCAGAATGCTATTATTTTCCCTTATAACCATGTTATAAGGGAAAATAATAATGATCGGGTCTCCATCCCGATCGTTTCCTAGCAACCGTGCGTGAAAATCGCACCGCATCCGCACTTGCTTGCGGATTCTTGCGATTTTCACGCAACCCCATTCATTTCTATGGGGCCTGTGTTATGTGAAAAATGCACAAAGAGGAGCATGCTGCGATTTTCACGCAACGCACAAGTGATGCGTGAAAATCACCGCTCATGTGAACAGCCCCATAGAAATGAATGGGTCGGTATTCAGTGCGGGTGCAATGCGTTCACCTCCCGCATCGCATTCGCGCGGAATACTCGCCCGTGTGAAAGGGGCCTAAGGCTACTTTCACACTTGCGTTAGGTGCGGATCCGTCTGGTATCTGCAGACGGATCCGCACCTATAAATGCAAACGATGGTATCCGTTCAGAACGGATCCATCTGCATTCCATGTAAAAAAAAAGTTTAACTCTAATTGTTAGTCAGACGGATCCGTCCTGACTTTACATTGAAAGTCAATGGGGGACGGATCCGTTTGCAATTGCACCATATTGTGTCAACGTCAAACGGATCCGTCACCATTGACTTGCATTGTAAGTCTGGACGGATCCGTCTGGCTCCGCACCGCCAGGCGGACACCAAAACGCTGCAAGCAGCGTTTTGGTGTCTGCCTCCAGAGCAGAATGGAGGCGGAATGGAGCCAAACTGATGCATTCTGAACGGATCCTTATCCATTCAGAATGCATTGGGGATGAACGGTTCCGTTCGGGGCCGCTTGTGAGATCCCTCAAACGGATCTCACAAGCGGAACCCCAAACGCAAGTGTGAAAGTAGCCTAAGGAGCACTACAGACCTCGTGTCTCGGGATTGCTGAGGAGCCAAACTCCATGATTGCTATTTTTATGACATTTCAGAAGATATATTAGGTGAAATTCCCTCCTACTCTTCCAATGATAAAGTACTGACTTCATAATTAGAATACGTTCAGTAGGTTATGATTCATTTTATCTTGCCAATTTACCTTCTAGTGCTTCTGGTTTGTATCCTGGGTGGTCTTGGTGGAGGTGTTTCTTCTGGTAGGGAATGCCTAGGTTTGTATGGTGGAGGATGTTCTGAAACCTCATTATCCTATATCATTAACAAAACATATTTTTTTACCCCGTATTTCTAATAAGCATTGAATTCCATACATATATTTATACTACAATGTCTATTCAGCATTTGAGCTCTTTTCACATTTCCATCGGAGGCTCTGTTGGAAATTCCATCATATCGGATGGAGAATATAGCGCAGCATGCTTCGTTATTCTTAATGTCTAAATGACAGACCCATTATAAGTCTGTGGGGTCTGTCAAAATTTGATTCGGCTGCTTCACAAAGAAATTCAGTTTGTGACGAATCGCATTCCATTGTATGTAGCAGGCACAATGACAGAATGGCAATTGTGCCACGTCATTGAGCCCCTCAGATGCTGGATTCAACACTGATGGCGGCATCTGAGGGTCACATTCAGCCTATCAGGGGGTTAATCTGGGGTTAAAAAAAATAATATATATATACACTGCTCAAAAAAATAAAGGGAACACTTAAACAACACAATGTAACTCCAAGTCAATCACACTTCTGTGAAATCAAACTGTCCACTTAGGAAGCAACACTGAGTGACAATCAATTTCACATGCTGTTGTGCAAATGGCATAGACAACAGGTGGAAATTATAGGCAATTAGCAAGACACCCCCAATAAAGGAGTGGTTCTGCAGGTGGTAACCACAGACCACTTCTCAGTTCCTATGCTTCCTGGCTGATGTTTTGGTCACTTTTGAATGCTGGTGGTGCTTTCACTCTAGTGGTAGCATGAGACAGAGTCTACAACCCACACAAGTGGCTCAGGTAGTGCAGCTTATCCAGGATGGCACATCAATGTGAGCTGTGGCAAGAAGGTTTGCTGTGTCTGTCAGCGTAGTGTCCAGAGCATGGAGGCGCTACCAGGAGACAGGCCAGTACATCAGGAGACGTGGAGGAGGCCGTAGGAGGGCAACGACCCAGCAGCAGGACCGCTACCTCCGCCTTTGTGCAAGGAGGAACAGGAGGAGCACTGCCGGAGCCCTGCAAAATGACCTCCAGCAGGCCACAAATGTGCATGTGTCTGCTCAAATGGTCAGAAACAGACTCCATGAGAGTGATATGAGGGCCCGATGTCCACAGGTGGGGGTTGTGCTTACAGCCCAACACCGTGCAGGACGTTTGGCATTTGCCAGAGAACACCAAGATTGGCAAATTCGCCACTGGCCCCCTGTGCTCTTCACAGATGAAAGCAGGTTCACACTGAGCACATGTGACAGACGTGACAGAGTCTGGAGACGCCGTGGAGAACGTTCTGCTGCCTGCAACATCCTCCAGCATGACCGGTTTGGCATTGTGTCAGTAATGGTGTGAGGTGGCATTTCTCTGGAGGGCCGCACAGCCCTCCATGTGCTCGCCAGAGGTAGCTTGACTGCCATTAGGTACCGAGATGAGATCCTCAGACCCCTTGTGAGACCATATGCTGGTGCGGTTGGCCCTGGGTTTCTCATAATACAAGACAATGCTAGACCTCATGTGGCTGGAGTGTGTCAGCAGTTCCTGCAAGACGAAGGCATTGATGCTATGGACTGGTCCGCCCATTCCCCAGACCTGAATCCAATTGAGCACATCTGGGAGATCATGTCTCGCTCTATCCACCAACGTCACGTTGCACCACAGACTGTCCAGGAGTTGGCAGATGCTTTAGTCCAGGTCTGGGAGGAGATCCCTCAGGTGACCGTCTGCCACCTCATCAGGA
>NC_053394.1:125578656-125583451 GCF_905171765.1 Bufo bufo
TACTGTGAGGGGAACATATCTGGCCAATACTACTGTGAGGGGCACATATCTTGCTATATCCACTGTGAGGGGCACATATCTGGGCATATCCACTGTGAGGGGCACATATCTGGGCATATCCACTGTGAAGGGGGCACATATCTGGGCATAACTACTGTGAAGGGGGCACATATCTGGCATAAATACCGTGAGGGGGGCATATTTGGCATAACTACTGTGAGGGGCACATATCTGGGCATATCTACTGTTAGGGGGCACATATCTGGGCATAACTACTGTGACAGGAACAAAGGTGGGCTTAATTACTGTGAAAGGCCACAAGGTGGGCATTAGTACTGTGAGGGGCCACAATGTGGGCATTAGTACTGTGTGGTAGCACTTAGGGGAAATGTCCTAAATTACCCTGCTATACATTGGCATAGCTCAGTCTACCAGGCCAGCACAGCGCCCCCTGCTGGTGATTTCATAGGGGCAGTCACCATCCCTTCCTTATGTGATTATTCATTTTTTTCTCTATCACCACAGGGACCTTGTTCTGGATCCAGTGGATATCACGCCGAAGCCAGCGACACCCTGGATGAGGTAGGACCAGATTATATTAGGACTGGGTTAGTGTAGCCATGCATTGGGCTTAGGGCTCTTTAACACGAGCGGATCCCGTGTGGCTAATCCGCTGTGTGAAAGAGTGCCAAGCCCCGCTCCGGACAGCAGAGACACGGAGCAGTAACATAATTGATAATGCTCTGTGCCTCTCTATGATCGTTTTGCTACAAACTCACAGTGACCACTTTATCTCACTGTGATTTTGTAGTAAAAAGGTCACAGAGAGGCACGGAGCATTATCAATCATGTTACTGCTCCGTGTCTCTTGGCCCTCATTCACGCAGCGGACTAACCACAAGGGAAAGAGCCCTTCGTAAGAAAATCTGCCGCTTCTTTGTAAAAAGGGGGGGGGGGCCCCGATCCAAAGTTTGCACTGGGGCCCATAACACTCTAGTTACGCCAATGACCCTTGTGTAGTGCCCACGCCAATCTAGTGGGAAACTACAATAATGATGACCTATCCTGACGATACGCCGTCAATATCTTATCCAGGATAACCCCTTTAACAGGATCTGGCTGTGAATTACCAGACAATTCAGTTCTATGCAGCTCTTTCTGGGATTAGCTGGGTTAATTAGATGCACTCCAAACAAAAAGGCGCAGTCTTACTCCAGTGGTCGATGGGGTTCAAAATCTGGAGTAATATCTCTAGACATAAGTACTATGTTCAAAGATGTGCCAAATGTATCAAACACCATGCAACGTTAGACAAATTGGGCACGTTAAACCAACAACACTGACTTTAAAAATCCCATCATGATAAATCCACCCCACAGAGTGGACCAATGGCCTGGTCAGGAACAGGGGGGATTAAGGGTAAATGCACACGTTCAGGATTTATGTGCGGAAAATCCGCGCTGAAATCCACAGGTGTCTGCAGGGAAATCCGTGCGGTCAGTCCGCATAAATTCGTGCAGATTTTACTCTCCCCATTGAAGTGAATGGAGAAAATCCGGTCAGGAAAAATAAAATAAATTGACATGCTACGGATTTTAAAATCCACGCCGTAGGTCAAAATCATGTGAATAAGAATTTCAAATTTTCATAGATTACAATGTACATGACCTATGGTGCGGTTTTTACGCAAATCCGCGCGGAAAATCCACATGCAATCCTGATCGTGTGCATTTACCCTAAATGAGCAACCGTGACAGAAAGACCCCTGTATGTTGCAGAGAGCGCACATCCTCCCCTCTCCAGGTTTACGATGGACATGCTTTGTACATGTATTATCTACAATCTGCTGATTCTTGGAGCGGACCAGAGAGATATTTACGGTATATAATGATTGTGTAGAAATATTGGTGATCATTCAGAATATCTGCCCCAACAGCTAATAGATGCATGTCATATGGCTGGCCAAATCCCAAAAGTGATCCGGAGGGTAGATCGCATTAAGCAAACTGCTCTATCCTAAAGACGCCCCCTCCGCATGTTGATTGACAGGGCTAGCGGACGGGATCTTTCTCTGCTGGCCCTGTCTGCATTCAAAATCTGGCGCCTGCGCCGTACCTGTCTTCAGTCGGCGCAGGCGCACTGAGAGGAGGACGCTCGCTCGGTCGCTCCTTTCTCAATGCGCCTGCGCCGGGTGTAGATTTGACGTCATCGGCGCAGGCGCATTGAGGATGGAGCGACCGTCCGCCTCTCAGTGCGCCTGCGCCGACTGAAGACAGGTACGGCGCAGGCGTCAGATTTTGAATGCAGACAGGGCCAGCAGAGAAAGATCCCGTCCGCTGGCCCTGTCAATCAGCATGCGGAGGGGGCGTCTTTAGGATAGGAGGATGCGGCTGCTACCAGCAAGTAGCCGCCCTACTTGCTGGTAGCAAGGTAATTTGCATATTTTAAAAGTAAGTTTTTAACAGGATCTGCTGAACGAAAATGATTAATTACAGTATGTATGCATAAATCGCATTATAGGCATTATAAGTAACCAAAAAAAAAACAAAACAGTTTAGTGGGGTGACAGAAGCCCTTTAATCGACATGTACTAATGTATATTGTTTTAGGAATGGGCGCATATTTTTACATGGTGCTGTGCACTAACATACAGCTTTCCATAAAGCAATGGCCGGACTGAGGGGGGGGCGGAGCCCCCTTTAGGGGAGGCCTACATGACTAGGGTTTGGTTTAGTGAGCCAGAGGGGAGCGTGGGGTCAGAATAGGGTAGTGGGAGGGCTATAGGTAGGGATGGAGGTTAGGATAGGTAGTTTGAGCTAGGGGGGTGGAGTTAAGGGGTTAAATAGGGTGAGAGGAGGAAGACAGGGGCCATTTTATGTTGAGAGAAGAAGCTAGCTTACCGCAGGAATGGAGCAGCTGGAAGCCATGCTGGTGGAGTTGCGGGCGGCAGCGGAGGTGAGGGGCCCAGCGTGGGCTCAGGAGCAGATCCGGACGCTGCTGAGGGGGTCGGTGGAGGCGCCTGTTCTGCCTCCACATCCAGCGTTACGGCCGCGGCGGGCCAGGCCGCCGGCGCGCCTGTCGCCATCGGCTTCCCCCCCTCGGGCTCAGCGCCGCATTAGGAGCCCCTCGCGGGACCCTCCACGTCGGGTGCCTATGACTCCGGCTTCTTCCAGGCCCCGACGTGGGAGGAATCCTCCCGGTAGGCGGAGCCTTGCGGGTGGCCGGTCGCGGCCATCTGCGCCATCGTTTGAAGTCGGCGTGGGAGCGGGACCTGGTACTGCGGGCACCTCCGTAACTCCAGGCACGGAGGCGGCCCTCGGCGTGGGAGGTCCGTTTGTCAGCGCGGGGCTGCTGCAGGAAGGTCCGTCGGTGGCAGCAGGCCTCAGGATGCCGGCAGTGAAAGAGGCATCGCCCCCAGGAGCGCGTCGAACCCGGAAGTTAACCCCGGCGTCCCTGGTCCGTGTGGGGCCAGGGGACAGGAGACAGCCGGTCCCAGGAGCTGTTCTGAGGGGTCCTGCTGCGGGGTGCATTCCTGCCCTGCAGGGAGGCAGGGTGAAGAGGAGCGGTACGGCGTCTTGGTTTATCCGGAAGAGGACGTCCCTGGTCCTAGCGGGATCAGGGGACAGCGAGAAGGGGACGGTTCGTCGCGGAGGAGTGATCGTCTGGAGTCCGGACTTGCGGCTGATGGGAACACAGCACCCAGGCAGCCAGGTGAGATCTCGTGGGGACCGCTTGCGCAGGTAGTGCAGGGTGTGGGGGCCGGGTGGGGGGTGGCTCCCAGTTAGATTTGAGTAGGGGTTTGGGTCAGTTGTTGGGGGGTTTGGCTGGATTGGTGGCGAGTTGGGGTTTGAGTGGGGGGACTCCGTTACAGGCCTGGGGGGTGCACGGTGTGGCTGCAGGCGCGGGGTCGTCGGGGGATCAGCAGCAGCGGGGGTTGCCGGGCGTGGGGGTGTCGGTGCAAACACAGGCGGGGACGGATGGGGAGGAGGAGGCTGTTCGGGTGGATGATAAAGCGAAAGGGGAGGTTTATGTTTGTTTCGAGGGCCCGTTGGGGGCGCATTTGAAGTCTGAGGTGAGGGAGAGGATTTGGAAGGGGGAGTACGTGGAGATTTTCTCCCTACTTCCGTTAGAGCGCTTTAATTTGGATAGGGTGCGGAAGGAGGACGGTAAGAGGGAAGAAGAGGAAAAGCGTCGTTATAGGCTGATACCGCGGACGTTTGCAAATTGGCTGCAGGCGTTTGCGATATTAGCAAGTGTGATTGGGGAAAAGGCGCCGGAGGCGTGTTCAGGGTTGTTTTGCTATTTGGACGCAATCGGTGAGGCGTATAGGGTGTACGGGAGGGTTGCATGGTTGCGCTATGACGAGCAATTCCGGCAGCGGAAAGCGGTGCGCCCTGAGATGCGGTGGGACCATAAGGACATCGCCTTGTGGTTGAAGGTTACGGCCCTGGTCCGTGTGGGGCAGCCCTTTCGGGGGGACGGAAGTAGTGGGGGGACAGGCGGTACGGCGGTTGCCTCGGCGAGGGGACTGTGTTTTGCCTTCAATGAGGGAAACTGTAGGTTCGGCGCTAAATGTAAATTTAAGCACGAATGTTCCGGTTGCAGAGGGGCTCATGGGGCTGCGCAGTGTTTTAGGGGGGGCAGGCAGGCTGGAGCCGGTGGGATAGGGAGAGATAGTGCTGGTAAAGGGGGTGACGCCGGTGCGGCTGGTAAAGATGCAGCCGTACTTAGATAGGTACCCCAATAGAGAGGCCGCGAGATTGTTGGGTTTGGGTTTTGCGGAAGGTTTTAGAAT